>NC_057800.1:42083736-42147130 GCF_018294505.1 Triticum aestivum
GGGAGGTGGTCGGGTGCGGCGGGGGAAGCGAGCACGGCCGGGGACGGCGAGCACGGGGGAAGTGGTGGGCGGTGGTGGTCAGGCGCGGGTGAGACGAGGCAGGGGAGGGATTAGAGAGAAATGGAGATTGGGGATTTTAGTGTGGGGAGGCTTAGCAATGGCGCACCACCCAGGGATGCGCCATAAGTAACTATTTTTTTTATATCAATGGCGCACCACCGAACGGTGCGCCATTAGTAATTATTATTATTATTATTATTATTTGCATCGAATAAGTTTTTAGAAAATGAATATGAATATGAAACAGTAATAATTTTTTATAAAAATAGTAATAATTTTTTTAAAAATATCATCAAATTTGTTATTTGAAAAAATATATGAATATGAAAAAATATCATCAAATTTGTTATTTGAAAATATCATCAAATTTGTTTTTTTGGATTTTTAGTTGAATTCATTTGTGAATTGGTAAAACATTTATGAATATGAAAAAATATCATCAAATTTGAAAAAATATTCATGAATTCAAAACGTGCCCATGAAATTTAAAAATATTCATGCATGAGTTCAAAAAATATTACTGTTTTGCAAAAAAGTAAAAAATATAAATATATATACTAATGGCGCATCGTCTAATAGTGCGCCATTACTAGTTTAAACTAGTAATGGCGCACTGTAGAATAAGAAAAAAATTACAGTAATGGCGCACTCTCTGCCAGGTGCGCCATTACTAGTTAGAACTAGTAATGACGCATTGTCTACCTGATGCGCCATTAGTATGTATGAAAAAATGGAAAAAAATATTTAATACTAGTGGCGCACCCTGTTCACAAACAGGTGCGCCATTAGTATATAGTAGCGGCGCACTGCTTCCCTGATGCGCCATTAGTATCAATCCTATCTATAGCCTTTTTCCTAGTAGTGCCAACTGAGAGATGTTATATATGATGTTGATGAAATCCTGGATGTGGCTAGATGTAAAGGAAGCAAGCTACTTCCTGACCACCCTTCACCATCATCAGGCAAATCAGTTGCATGTAAAGGCCTTTCAATGTCCTCTTGTTTTTGCAACATTGGGCCACGCCGTGATGTTGCTCTTCGGATTAGAAACCTCAACAAAAAGATTGAGAACATTGCAAATGACAAGATATTTTCAACTTTCAACAGTAGTACACAACCTACTCGAAATGGTCCAACATCCAAACTGATAAGAAGTTCCAACCTTATTGAGCCCAAACTTGTGGGGAAGGAGATTATGCATTCTACCAGGAAGTTGGTGGACTTAGTGCTTGCTCACAAGGAATACAAGTCTTACAAGCTCGGTATCGTTGGAACTGGAGGAGTTGGTAAGACAACACTAGCTCAAAAAATATACAATGATCTGGAAAAAAAAGGAAGCTTCAAGATGCACGCATGGATTTCTGTTTCGAAAGACTACAATGAAGTAACTCTTTTGAAAGAGGTCCTCCGGAATATTGGTGTGCATAGTGAGCAAGGCGAAAGCATAACAGAGCTGCAGAGAAAGCTTGCACAGACAATTAAAGGCGAGAGTTTCTTTCTTGTTCTTGATGATGTGTGGCATTCCAATGTATGGACAGATTTACTGAGACCTGCATTTCACGAAACAAGTGTCGGAATAATATTGGTAACCACACGAGATTATCAAATTACAAAGAGAATAGGTGTAGACCATACCCATCAAGTTGATCTCATGGCAGTAGAAGTGGGACGGGAGCTACTTTGGAAGAGCATGAACATCGAGCAGGAAAAGGAAGTGCAGAATTTAAGAAAAACAGGGATTGAGATTGTTCATAAATGTGGTCTCCTCCCTCTTGCAATCAAGGTTACCGCTAGTGCTTTGTCAAGCAGAGAGCTAACAGAGAATGAGTGGAAAAGGTATTTGGGCAGATTTATTGGCTCTCCGAGCATGGATGAAACAGAAGAAGCTTTGTATCTAAGCTATGATGAGTTACCGCATCGTTTGAAGCAGTGTTTCCTTTATTGTGCTTTGTATGTTGAAGATTCTGTCATTAAACGTGATAACGTTGTCTGGTTATGGATCACTGAAGGCTTCATTGAGGAGCAGCAAGGTCAACTAATAGAAGACATAGCAGAAGAGTACTACTATGAGCTAATTCATCGGAATCTCCTCCAGCCAGAAATGGTAAGTTTTGACCAGGCTGAATGCAGAATGCATGATCTCTTAAAACAACTTGCTTGTAATATATCAAGAGAAGAATGTTTTATTGGAGATGTTGAAACATTAAGGGGTGGAAATATGTGAAAATTGCGACGTATTACTGCTGTTATTAGGAAGGATATGTTGGTGTTACCTAGACTGGATAAGGTGGATGTTAAGGTGAGGACTTTCCTAACTGTTGAGGGTCCATGGAGAATTGAGAATACATTGTTCAAGACATTCCTGCTTCTTCGTGTTTTGGTACTGAATTACTCACTTGTAGAAAGCATCCCAGATTACATAGGAAAGTTGATACATCTACGTCTACTTAATCTAGATAATATTGGCATATCTTGTCTTCCAGAATCCATTGGTTCCCTAATGAACCTTCAAGTACTGAGCTTGAGATGGTGTAATGATCTGCACAGTCTTCCTTTGGCAATGACCCTGTTGTGCAGTTTAAGATGTCTTAATCTTTTGGGCACAGAAATAAATCGGGTTCCCAAAGGGATAGGGAAACTGAAGTTCCTCACTTATTTAGAAGATTATCCTGTTGGTGATGGAAGTGCTAATGCTGTTCTACAAGATGGATGGAAGTTGGAAGAGTTGTCTTCTTTGTCGCAGATGAGGTATATTTGTCTTGTTAAATTGGAAAGAGCAGCTCACAGCAGTAGAAATGCAGTGCTTACGGACAAAAGGCACCTACGAAAACTAACACTAGAGTGGACTGAAAGTGGAGAGGGGTCATATTCAAAAGAAGATGTTAGTAATACTGAAAAGGTCTTTGAGCAGCTAAAACCTCCGCACAACCTGGAAGACCTATCTATTGGCAGATTCTTTGGTCAGCGGTATCCCACCTGGTTTGATACCACTTTTTTGTCTTCCTTAATATACTTGAAACTCGTAGATGTACGATCATGTGTGCATCTTCCACCAATCGGGAAGCTGCCCAACTTGAAATATCTGAGAATTGATGGAGCAAATGCAGTTACCAAGGTTGGACCTGAATTTGTTACCTGCAAAGAGGGTGATCCTGTATGTAGTGAATTGGTTGCTTTTCCTAAACTTGAATGTTTGATCTTCACGGATATGCCCAATTGGGAGGCATGGTCCTTTTTTGATGAAGAAGTTGCTGCTGAAGAACAGGGAGAAGACGGAGCTGATGAGATTCTTAAAGAGGATGCCCCATCTGCAAGGTTGAAATTGCTGCCT
Source organism: Triticum aestivum (assembly GCF_018294505.1). Lineage (NCBI taxonomy): Eukaryota > Viridiplantae > Streptophyta > Magnoliopsida > Poales > Poaceae > Triticum > Triticum aestivum. The sequence continues at coordinate 42,087,128 of NC_057800.1, forward strand.
CGTTTGTTGGAATTGCAACTTCACAATTGCCCTAAGCTGAGGGATCTCCCGCAACAGCTTGGAAAAGACACCTCCTGTTTGAAGGAGCTCAGTTTAAGAAAACTAAACAAGTTGAAGGTTGTGGAGGACCGCCCAGTGCTCTCTGAGGTCCTTGTTATTGGGTATTGTGAAGGCCTGGAGAGGATCTGCAATGTCCCTCAAGTGACTGAGCTGCGTGTATTTGGTTGTCCAAACTTGAGCCATATAGTGGGGCTGGACAGTTTGCAGCAGCTGAGGCTAGGCAAGGATATGCAAGAGATATCTTCAAGATGGGTGCCTGGGCTTCAAGAGCAGCACCGGCGGCTTCATGGCGAAGACCTAGATGTCTACACTTCGTCTAGCAGTTAGATGGCTCAAGGTATATCTGAACACTGCATGCTGGTTTGATATTCAACATTGCATCTTTGATTCTCCAGCAACTATATATAATTCGCCAGGAAGCGTATGAGTTATTAATGTTGCTCTAAGTTGCTTGTGTGTGTTCCGTCTTTAACCAACATGCACTGTAAACCCCTGCTATTGCTTACGTTCTCGTAATTTTCCACTTAGAGTTGATAATATGGGCAAACGGTGAAAGGCGGCGACAAGTACTTGTTCAAGGAGCTATCTGTGGGAGGACAACCGTGAAGGATAAGGGGAAATCTCCATTCTCTGCAACTTAGCTGAAGAAGAACAAGGAAGCCGTAGAAACTACTTACTGCTACACCATCTGCTTTTCAGTAGATACCGTCGTTTCTTTTCTGAAGTTAATTATCGTGTGATGAAGATCGGTGATACTCTCTTGACGTTGTGTCTGTGTTTTATTCTTTAATTAGTTATGGTCATGAACTGCATTCATTGTGGTTTAAGTGAAGTGTCCACTATTTTTGGCTACTGTTAAGCGTAGTGGCCGTTTAGTTGTAAAGAATTAGATATATTTGGTTAATTGGACCGTTGTATGTAATCAAACTGAAGCGAGGTGCATCTCGTGTGTATTTGTTTACTCTTACGCTGGCTCAAACTCATTAGTATAACTCAGATGTTCTCCTTTACGTACTCTGCCGTCAGTCGGCGTCTTCAGCTTTTTGATTGTGCTGGTGGATGGTGTTTAGTAGTCCAAAAATCTTTTGGTAACTGCACTCATGGACGGACTGCAATCAACGAACACATGTTTTCTTTTCAGAGGACACGGTTTAGTTGGCAACTGTCTGAGCACACTGAGCAAAGACATTCTTCGGATGTAACGTAACCAGTGAATTTCGTTCTTCGCTGCACTGCACCTGGACGATGAAGATGGTGCCCAACTCACACACTATCGTTCTTTTATGAACTTATAGCGTGTGATCGAGATCGAGGACTAGAGACTACTCTCGTCTTGTCTCTGGTTTCACTCTGCTTTAAGCTAAGAGTCTTATCTGTTTTTGGCTACTGTCAGGCGCAGTGTCCGTTCAGCCGGAAGGAATTGGATATGTACAAGTATTAATTAGAATTAATATACTGTTGGCTGTGATCAAACTGAAGCGAGGAGCATCGCTTGTGTAGTATACGTATTTGTTGACTCCTACGCCGGCTCAAACTTATTAGAATAACACATGAATGAATGAATGAATGATCTATCTTTTGTTTTTCAGTATTTAACAAAAAACTACCACAATTCGTGGAACCGTGCCTACAAACTACCACTTTACAAATTTATGCCGAAAACTACTATTTTCTCACTAATTCTTGACTAAAAACTACCAAGTCTGAAAAGAGCCCAATTTTACTCTTTTAACGTGTTTCTGACTAGTTGGACCTACACGTAAGCGGGCTAAAAAAGCAATCGGGTCCCTAGTTTTTTTTTCAAAAAAGCAATCCACTCCTATAGTGCGTCGTGGCTGTGGCCGGCCCCTGGCCATGGCAGCGGCCAAGCCGTTGCTGTGGCCAGCCATGGCCGCTCGTGGCGGAGCCAGCCGTGAATGGTGAGCGGTGGCCAGCCAGCACGCACGCAAGCCAGCCAGCCGGCCAGCAAGCGGCGGCGCTGCACGCACGCTCGCGTCGACGGCGGCCAGCACGCGGCGGCGGGGCTGCTGTGCACACAAGGCCGCGGCACGCCAGCACGGCCAAGGCGGCTCCAGCCGGCCAGCAAGCGGCGGCGGCTGCACGCACGCTCACGGTGACGACGTCCAGCACGCGGTGGCGGCGGCTGCTGCGCACGCACGCAAGGCCGCAGCACGCCAGCACGACCGAGGCGGCTCCAGCCGGCGTGGTTGCGCCGCCGTCTCCAGTCCCGACCAACGTCGGAGAGGTGCTTTGCCCGGGCGTCGCCATGGCGAAGAGCGCGGAGTGCACACGATGTGTTCGAGGAAATGCCAGAGAGAGGAGGAGGAGGAAGATTAATGCTGACAGATGGACCTATCCTGTCAGAAAGGCATTTAGAAGACGCGAATCGGGCACTTTCTCGATATGATAGTTTTTAGTAAAAGATTAGTCAAAAAATGGTAGTTTTCGGCACAAATTTGTAAAATGATAGTTTATAAACACGGTTCCGCGAAATGTGATAGTTTTTTGTTAAATACTCTTTGTTTTTTGGACTAGCTAATAAGGTTACTGCAATCATGGACGGATTGCAATCAAACACAGCTGCAGAATAAACACGGCACCCGCATGTGCAATGCAGCGAAATCTGTTGCCGCTGCGCTCCAGGAGATACCCTGCGCCGGAGCTCTGAACTTTGGCAAAGGGTGGCCAATGACGACGACGGAGGCGCCCAAGTACGTTCTGAAGGAGCTATCTAGTCTAGGGGAGAAGCGTGAGCTCTCTCTCAAGGACAAGCTCTGTTCTCTGCAAGTAAGGTAAGCTAAAGAAGAATAAGGAAATTGCAGAAACTACTATCTTTTCTGAACTCAATTAGTTGGAAGGAATAGGATAGTACTCCCTTCGTAAAGAAATACAAGAGCGTTCAAATCACTACTTACTCTTATCTTTCTTTACAGAGGGAGTATTAGATTAATTACACTGCTTTTTCTTATGAGAATGGGTTTTCAGCACCCGGGCGTCTAGACACCCTCTTATCATCACCGTCCGTATAGAAATGAGCTTCTCGAGATCTGCACAGCTCACAGAACTTTTGCAGTGCATGGGATGTAATCACTCTAAATTAATCTATCGTGGGACCTCTCAGACACAGCTTATACAGAGCTCTCACGTGAACCGCCATGGGGACAAAGTTTCCCTCGCATAGTCACATCACATGCATGCAGCCTCCTCACAAGTTCTCTCTCACTTCTCACACATAGGTTCTCTTTTACTATTTTTTACCCTGTCTCAACTTCTCAAGTCACACGCAGCGACGGGAGCTTCACGAGCCCACTTCGGGCTCGGCCGGGCAGGGGTGCCTGGTTTGCTCCTGAGCTACGTCTGGTCGGTCACCGCCGAGGGTGGTGGAGGTTGTCCCCTCCCACGTGGCCGCTGACCCTGCTGCTCCTCGTTTTCGGCTGGTTCCTCTCGATCCCGCCGGTCTCGCTTCGCTTGTCACAGTGAGACGGCGATGGTGACTGCGTGTCCGTGGTGGCGCATATTGGTGGACGGCAAGTATGGTGGAGCGCGATGGATCGTCTGGGGTCGTGGTTGGTAGGAGGTTGGGAGAAATCCTTATCGGCTTGTTCGGCACCGACGCGGTGACGCCCGTGGGCGTCGCCGTGCCTTCCTGAAGGGCGTCGGATATCCCCTTCCTCCCACGGCCCTTCGCGTACCGGGGGAAACCCTAGGCCATGTCCGGTAGCAGCGTCGTTGTCGTCGCGTTCCTTCTTGAAGGTGTTACTTGGTATGCGGCGTTTCGTGGTGCTAGGAGCGTGGTGGAACTCTCCGGCGGGCGCAGCAGTGGCGAGTCATCTTCGTTTTTGTTGATCCGCCGTTGTCGACATTTTTTTTCCTTTTGTATTTTCTCTTTTTTTTCTTTTGGGCGTGCCTGTGCTGCTTCCGCCCCAGCACCTATCGTGGGTTGTATCGATGTTGTTGCTTTGTAATACAAAGCGGGGGGAAACCCTTTTTCGGTAAGTCAAAGCTGTGCTATTCCATTAAAAAAGAGAAGTTTACTACCCCACTGTTTCCTTCACGGATTGGAGAAAAGGAATCCGTCCCACGAAGTGCAGTGGTTGGAGAGAGAGAACGCTTTTTTTTTAGATTCAATGCAAATTGCATTAAACAGTGAGCGAAGCCAAATCGCTCGCCACTAGAACTGATACACATGGGTCGGACCCATCGGTTACACTGTTTGGCTCCCCGGCCATCAGCGAGCCCTTCGTCGCAAGGGTGTGTGCTACTTGATTACAGGTCCTAGAGCAGTGCACAATCTTGCATTCAATGAAATTATACATGATAAAAGCTTTTAAACGGTCGACAAGAGAGATCGACACTAGTGTCATCCAACGCTTCCTTCAGCAGCAGAGCATCCGTTTCCAAGAAGACTCTGCCCATTCCCAAGTCTGACGCCAAATGAAGAGCAGCTTTAGCAGCTAACATCTCGGAATGTAGCGGGTTCAGCAGATTTGGCAGGAAGCCAGCAGCACATGCCATCGCCTCACCCACATGATCCCTGAACACAGCCCCCCAGCCTCCATTGCAGTCTTTTGGTTTGAAAGAGCCATCAATGTTAATTTTAATCCACTCAGCCGGTGGTGGTTTCCATCGCTGCTGTGGCGTCAGCCCATACTTCGTTGGTTCCAGTTGGATGTCTCGAAACTCCTTCGTCTGATGCTCAATAATCCACGCAAGCTCTTCGCTTCGTCTTCCTTTCCCTCCTTCTCTGCGATTATTGCGCTCACACCACCAGTTCCACATGAGAGTAGCAATAATGGCTTGCTTCTCCCCAGCAAGAGTTGTCAATTTATCCATCATTGTTAAAGCTGTGCTCTGATCCATAAGCAGCAGCCTCTCCTTCTCCAGCCCGCACAGCCTCCAGATCTCCTTCACTTGTTTGCATTTGAAGAGCAGATGGCCTCCGTCCTCCCCATTAACTTGACAGACCGGGCATCGCATTGAGATATCAAGTCCTCTTCTTCGCAGGTTCATGCAAACAGCCATCGAGTTGTGAGCCAACCTCCACATAAAATGTTTTATTTTACCTGGGACTGTCATTCGCCAGATCTTCTTCCAAGGGGACACTTTGTTCGCTTCCTCCGCCCCCGAAGCAACACCTCTCAGCCCCTCCATGTTTTTATCATGCATATACACCCAATATGCAGATTTAACAGAGAACTTGCCCCTTCTTTCAAAGTGCCAGGCCGGCAGATCTTCCAGCTCACAATTTGTGGGGATTGCCAATATCCAGGAGGTATCTTCTTCATTGAAAGTGGCCCGAACCAGATCTTCGTCCCATGACCCAGTAGCCAGGTTAATAAGCTCTCCGACCTTTGACATAATGTTTGTGCCTCTTGGTGTAGCCGGCCGCCTAGTTGTTCCCCTAGGTATCCATGGGTCCTTCCACATATTGATTGAGTGTCCATCACCAACTCGCCAAATGAGCCCCTTCTTCAGGATTTTTATTCCTTGTAAAATACTCCTCTAGGTATAGGACATATTGTTCGATTCCTCCACACTCAGCAGATTCCCATCGGGGAAATATTTAGCGCCCATGACCCGTGCGCATAAAGACTCTGGCCGTTGTATCATTCTCCATCCTTGTCTCACGAGCATGGCCATGTTGAAACTGTGGATGTCGCGGAACCCCAGGCCCCCTCGCTCTTTGGCATTACCATCTTCTCCCAACTCAGCCAATGCATCTTATTGGATTTATCCTGCTGGCTCCACCAGTATTTACACACCAAGGTGCTGATTTCCTCACAGATGGTCTTCGTCAGGTCAAAACATGACATTGTAAACGTGGGTATCGCCTGCGCCACTGCCTTAATCAGGAGTTCTTTCCCCATCCGAGAGAGCAGCTTCTCCTGCCATCCACTAATCCTTTGCAGGATCCTCTCAACTAGGTGCCTGAAGGTCTTGGTTCTTGATTTGCCCACATGAATTGGCATCACCAGGTATCTTTCATTCAGTGCCTCCTTCTCAATCCCCAGAATGCACATCACATCCTTCTTATCCTTTGCCTACACATTAGCACTAAAGAACGCAGCAGATTTGTCTTTGTTTATGGTCTGGCCCGAGCTTGCCTCATAAACCTGCAGAATACGTTGGATCTGCTCCGCACTCTCTCTATTTGCCTTGAAAAGGATGAGGGAATCATCGGCAAACAACAGATGGGAGATGCTAGGGGCATTCGGGCACACCTTAATCCCCTGGATCGAGTTGTTCTGCTCAGCTTTGGTTAAAAGACACGAAAAGGCTTCCGCGCACAGCAAAAAGAGATAAGGGGACAGCGGGTCCCCCTGTCTCAGCCCCCTCTCAGGTAACACTTCCTCGGTGAGATCACCATTAATCTTGATGCGATACTTTACTGTCCTCACACACTTCATAATCAGCCCCACAAACCTCCGGTGGAAGCCCATTTTAACCATCATAGCTTCCAAGAAATGCCATTCAACCCGGTCATATGCCTTACTCATATCCAACTTCACCGCAGCATAGGCCTCCTTCCCACTTCTTTTGTTGCGCATACAGTGGATGACCTCATAAGCTAGCAGTACATTATCAGTTAGGAGCCTACCCGGCACAAAGGCACTCTGTGTCGGAGAGATGATTTCGGGCAATATCACTTTCAACCTCTTTGAGAGAATCTTTGATATGATCTTATAGACCACATTACAAAGGCTTATTGGTCTCAGATTCTTGATGCATTCCGGATTCTTCACCTTGGGGATCAGCGTGATGGACGTGTTGTTCCATTCAGTTGGCATGGCCCCCCCATTTAAAAAAGCTAGCACCTCATGTGTGATTTTGTCACCCACATCCGCCCAGTAGTGCTTGTAAAAAATGGCTGGCATACCATCCTCCCCTGGCGCCTTTAAGTCCCCAATGTCCCTCAGGGCCGCCTTGACCTCTTCAGCACTAAACTCTGCCATTAGGCCCGAGTTCATCTCCCTCGTTACCCTGCTCTCCACTGAATTCAGAACCTCATCATGATGTGTTATGCCCTCTGACCTGAACAGCTGCGCAAAATATTTAGTGATAACCTCCTTCTTTTCCTCCTCTTTCACCGCCCAGCTCCCATCTTCACGCCTCAGCTTACCTATCCTATTAGTTCTCCTTCGCTCTTTCACACTTGCACGAAAAAACGAGGTGTTTCTGTCCCCCTTCCTCAACCAGGTCATGTGTGCGCGCTGCTTATAGTAAGTGTCCAGTTGCTCCTCCAGCCTCTCCACTCTATACCGTGCCACTTCCTCTCCTGCCACCTTCTCCTTACTCACTGGCATACGTCTCCATCTCTCCACTTCTTTCCTTGCTTTCTTCAGCCTTTTTTCCAAGCCACCCAAAACGTTTCCACTCCAATTCTGCAGCTTCCCCGCCACCTGCTTCAGCCCCTCCCTCACACACCGACCCCCCTCTGCCATTGTGTGACACCATGCCTCCTTCACTAGTTGATCACACTGCTGCTCCTCCAGCCAACAAGCCTCAAACTTAAACTTGTGACTCCCACCTCCTCTCCCTACCTCTCTTGTAGCTCCCTCCCCCTCAGGTTTCTCTGTTGTGATAACAATGGGCCTGTGGTCCGATTGTCTTGGATCACCATTCACCACCTTGAACCCCTCAAAACGCTTCCTCCATCCCTCATTTGCGACCGCTCTATCCAATCTTTGCTGGATGTAGTTCTCCCATCGGTGGTTGTTATTTCGCCAGGTAAATTTGTCCCCCTCAAACCCCAGATCCTCTAAACCACATACCTCCAACGCTTCCCTGAATCTGCCCATGCATGCCTGGGTTTTTTCATTCCCGCCCTCCTTCTCGTTAGCAAACAACACCTCGTTGAAATCTCCCGCGCACAGCCAAGGGAGTGACACTTGGTTGTGGAGGATCCTCATTAGCTTCCACGTGAGATGCTTCTTCTCCGCCCTCGGCTCCCCATACATGCCTGTGAATCTCCATTTGAACCCGTCTTCTTCCGTGATCTCCACGTCCATATGGAACCTAGAGAAATTTCGCAACTCCACATTTACTCCTCTTCTCCAGAAAACTGCCACCCCACCTCCTTTGCCCTCACTATCTCGTGCCACCATGCATGGCAGCCCGAGCAAACACTTAAATCGCTCCATTTTCTTCGCCTTGAGCTTTGTTTCAGACAAGAACAAAATGTCTGGGTCCTCGGACCTCTGGACGTCCAGAAGCCCACGAACTGCCGGGGTGTTTCCCAACCCCCGACAGTTCCACGCCACGATCCTCATTGGCTCTTGCAGGGCTGTGACTGCAGCCCTGCTTCTGTTGGTAGTTCACTGGCCGTTTCCACGATGATCTCCAACCCCCTCTGCCTTTTGGCCTTTAGCTCCTCCTCCGGTTCAGTCTCGATCTCCATGGCTGTTGGGTCTCGTTTAGTACCCACCAAACTCTGCACTCCCCCTTCACTCCGCTCCCCCTTGCCGCTCCTGTTCACCCTTCTGTAAGTTCTTCCTTTTGCATGTGTCCCTTCCCCTACCTTCTTGCTGTTCCCCTTTTTGTTTTTTATACTTATCTCTGCACTCCCCGCCCCCAGCTCGCATAAGGCAGGATCTCCTAGGCCATCCACCTCTCCCTTCTCCTGCGCCGCTCCTCCCATGTCCTCCTTCTTTCCCTCCCTTCCTCCTTCTTTTACCTCCTCTCCCTCTCCTGTGCTTTCCTTTGTATGGTTCGCATTCCCCATCTCCCCATTCGGGAACTCAAGCTTCTTTTTGTTGTTTGTCATCGTCATTCTCGGGTCAGGGAGCTTTAGCAGACTGGTGACTTCCTTCTCCTCCCCTATGTTCTTTCTCATGACCCCGGCCTGCCCAACCTCCTTCCTTCGCCATGACTCTGAGTCACTCCTGGTCCAACTTCCCCTACCCCCAGAGCTGTTACTTCTAGCAGAGAAACCCCCCCTTCCGCCACTCCATTGTCCTTTGTCCTCCTCCCCTCCCAGCCTCCTTGAACTTACCAGCATGTTCACCTTCAGCTCTTTGTTGTACAGTTGCACCTCCCCCTTCTTCAATTTATAGGCACACTCTTTATCCGTATGGCCAATGATCCCGCAGGTGTAGCAGAAATCAGGCAAAAACTCATAAGCAAACGGGCACCACTTTTTCTTCTTTCTCTTCTGTCCGACCACATCCATTCGCTCGCCCTCCTGATCCTCATCGCTTTCCTCCTCACTCTCATCCCCTTCTTCCTCCTCCCCCTCCCCATTCCCAGGGCTCACTTGAATTTTAATACCACGCATGAGTGGCTCATGGACATCGAGTTTGACCTTTATTCTCATGAACTCCCCCACTGCCATGTCCTCTGCATCTACCTCCGCTTCCATGAATTCCCCCATAGCTTGTCCAATCAGCTCTCCAGTCTCTTTATTCATCATTCCCAGGGGAATGTTTGACACCCTAACCCAAATCGAGAAGTACCGAAACTCATAGTCGTCCAGGGTTTTGCTTGCGACGAAATCCTCCAGCACCAGCAGAGCTTTGCCCACTAGCCATGGCCCCCCTTCGAGCGCTTTCCTCTTCCCCGACGCCTGGCCGAACGTGAGCAGGAACAAATTCCTCCTTAGCTCCTTGCACGAGGTACCCTCCCTTGGGCACCAAATCCTCCCCAGAGTCTGAGCAATGCCATCCGCATACGCCGCTTTTTCGAACAGCACTTTCCCAATAACTTGGTTTGGATTTACCTTCGCCCTTGCGCTTGCCGTCCCAGCACCACACACTTCTTCTTCTCAGCAATCCTCAAGTTCTTGAGCAGCGCTTCCACTCCGTCTGCTTCCGCCTCCTTCCCCTTCCCCTTCCTTGCCGCCGACGCCATTCCGGGTGGGTGTCTTACGACCCCGGGCCCCGGGGTCCCAGGGAAGGCTTTTGGTGGTAGGAGAAACTCCGGCCTTTCCACTCACCGGCGGGCTGCCGGCCCCGACCAGATCTGGCCGGCACCCTCACTCAACTCCCCCCAGATCTCCCTATTCGCGGCCAAGATGCACCGCCCCCTCTCTCCCCAAGAGGCGGCAGCTGTGGCTGGGGAGGCCTAGCTACGCGCGCGGGCCGGGGACAGGTGGGAACCGGGCCTAGGCCAGCCAAAACGGCGGCGAGACGGCCGGCGCCAACCAAGTCGCCCACGCGTCGCTACGGGGCACCTACCGTCACACGCGGGACGGACCTACAGAGATATCGATGTAGAACGCTTTTCTAATAGAGGGAGAAAGAACCTGCAAGTGTGCATGCATGAGAAACAATGGAGAGAGAGCATCCAGTCACGTCACGTGACAGAGAAACATCTTGTCAAACTTGTACTGCATATTTTAAACAGCGATCTGGGACCACTGCATGCCTGGAGCCTAACAAAAGCCTCCCTAATTACGCTGCTGCTGCTGCAAATCAACTGCAACTCGACAGTGCCTGGCACGAATCTTGTTGCCACTGGATGGATGAGATAGGAGGGTGCCGGGACTCCTGGGTGCCATCACACCTTTTCGTTTTCTCATGGAAGATTAACTACTATCTTTGCCTGCAATCAAAACTGAAGCGAGGCGTTTCTGCTGTGTATTGGTGTACTACTACAAAGCTGGCTCCTATATAAAAAAACATTATTCCTCTTTTTTTATTGTTGTATTTAGAAAGACTTGCACTCAAATTGTTTTGGGATCAATGCTTTCATTTGAACAGAACTGGTGCCTATTTGCGGCATGACCTAACCTGATTCACGTTTGCTGACACAAAATAAAAAATGAAAACATAAACCTAGAATTCAACAGTGGCATCCGTAAGTGTCAATGATCTATATCACTAATGTAGTTCAGGTCACACGGATTAAATTCCTGAATACAATTCATATTGGCCAAACTTAGTCTATTCGTTATTGGCTCTGGCCCAATGCTATTGGTCAGTTAAAAGATCAATGATCATAAGCGGCCAACGGGCAGCTGCTTGCCAATCTCTTTCAGAAGACTAGTCCAGCAGGCCGCCTTTCTGGACTGTGCTGCGTGGCCACAAAACGCAAGCAGAGGAGGGCCGGCCATTTATCATCTACTGCTGTGTGGTAGCTAGCCAGTATGTTACTGCTATTGGCCCAGGCAAGCCTTCAGGAAATCTTAGACATCTGAAAATTTTGTGCAACTGCAAGCAGAGCAAGTTTCTGTCTTGATCGCTGTTGGTTGAATGACCATCAGTGGCTTCCCAGTCTAGCTACCCTCTGTATTCAGGTATATATGTCCACTTCAGTTATGTGCACTTCCGGTACTCCTTCGTTCTGCTCACTAGTTGGTGAATAATCTTGTATCATCTATTGCAGGTGTAGCAGCATGGTTTTCTCCTGGTGATTGGCTATAATCTTGTATTAGTATCTATAGTATTTTGATAGGCTGGAAGACTGGGTGCAAGGTAAGACTTGCTGTCGTACCTGAGAGAGCTTGGGACCTTAGCTTCATAAATCTTAACTACAGCGGAATAAATTATGATGATTGTACGCTAGCATGTAGGAAACCGATTAGAGTTAAAATGGATTTGACAACCACAAATAATTAGCTGGTTGATTAATCCGTATCTAACTGTATGTTGTAACTCAATGCAACATTTCCAGTATAGTTCGGTGTGGAGGCTGCCAACTCATGGCCCTCGAACTGACCAAATCAAACTGGCAACCGGAGAAAATTGGAAGGGAATAATGCCAAATAATTAAGAATTTAGTCCTCAATGTCAAACATGATGTTATATTGGTACGGTATCCATTGGCGTATATTGGCGTGTCATCCTTGCGCAGCACGTGGAGGTAGTTAGGATAGATATAGGATAGATATACATGAGTTGTTTCTTTCTCTCCAAGTTCTATCTTCTTCCTAAATATCTCCTGTATCCAAACTACTTTGTATGCGCTGTACGGGAGGTGCGTCCCGCCTATATTAACACGTACCCGTCGGCCTCAACAGGCAAGATGTTTCCAGCTATTCGCACATGGTATCAGAGCTATCCTTTTCTCATCAAAGCTCCCTGCAAACTCCTTCTAGCCCTAGCCATGTCTTCCACCTCTGGCGCATCCCAAACCAGCCTCAATAGCCAAGTTACCGAGAAGCTAACCCGCACAAATTATGTGCTATGGCGCACGCAAGTCATCCCTCAGCTGCGCGGCGCCGGTGTCTATGGCTACATCAACGGCACCCAGTCGGAGCCGGCGAAACTCCTCGTCACCACCAAGGACGGCAAGGAGGTTTCGTCAACGCCCAACCCTCTCCACCCAATCTGGGTCCGGGAGGATCAGCAGGTTCTGGGATACCTGCTGAACAACCTGACGCGTGAGGTGCTGCTCACGGTGACCACGGTCACCACCGCGGGCGCGCTCTGGACGACGCTCGCTAGGATGTTCTCGTCCCAGTCCGCCAGCCGCATCAACAACATACGAACGTCCCTCATCAACGCGCAGAAAGGGAGTCTCTCCGTTGCCTCCTACTTCGCCGCCATGCGCAGCTACGCCGATGAGCTAGCCGCCGCAGGCAAGGCGATCCCGGACGACGAACTCGCCTCCTACATCATCCATGGGCTCGACGCCGACTATCAGCCTCTGGTGTCTGCCCTCGACGCTCGCGTGACCGCGGTAACCCTTGATGAACTCTTTGCCATGTTATCGAATTTCGATCAGCGCATGGCTCACTTCTAGGGGGCCGGTGGCGGCGGCTTCAAATCATCCGCGAACGCGGCCACTCGCGGGCGGGGCGGCGGCTCTCGCTCCCGTGGCTCCTCTCGCAACAAGGGCAGGTCCGGCGGCAGCAACCGTGGTGCTGCGCCACCCCAATCTGGTGGCCTAGGACGTCACGGACGCGGTGCTGGTGGCGGCGGCAGGAACCGTCCGGACACCCCTAAGTGTCAGATCTGCGGCAAGGTCGGGCATACAGCAAAAGATTGCTGGTACAGGTATGAGGAGGACGACTATGACTCCCAAGATGAAGAAAAGGTCGCTGCGGCGGCTGATGGCTCATATGGTGTCGACACGAACTGGTATGTTGACAGTGGTGCTACCAACCACATCACCAATGAGCTCGAGAAAGTAACCATGAAGGAGAAATATCGCGGCAAGGATCAAATCCATACTGCCAGTGGAGAAGGTATGAGTATACGTCACTTTGGTCACTCAATATTTCGTACCCCTCATCGTAATATTCATCTTAGAAAAATTCTGCATGTTCCTAGTGCCAACAAGAGTCTTCTTTCTGTCCATCGAATTGCCCTTGATAATCATGTATTTCTTGAATTTCACCCTTACTTCTTTTTGATCAAGGATCAGGCAACGAGGACGGTTCTCTATCGAGGTAGATGCGTCTGTGGCCTCTATCCGTTGATTCCGGAGTTTCGAAGACCAAATAAATATGCTTGTGGTGCTATCAAGCTTTCGTCCACACGATGGCATAATCGTTTAGGACATGCATCTTTTTCTTTAGTTGAAAAATTACTTAGGAAAAATAATCTCCCGTTTGTTGGTGAGCGTCATAATGAGACAATTTGTGATTCATGTCAGAAAGCTAAAAGTCATCAGTTTCCTTACCCTATTTCTAGCAGTGTTTCTACCAAACCACTACAATTGATCTTTTCTGATGTTTGGGGTCCTGCCCCTACTTCTGTTGGCAGACACATTTATTATGTTAGCTTCATCGATGATTTTAGCAAATTTTCTTGGATCTATCTTTTAAAGAAACGGTCTGATGTGTTTCAAGTGTTCAAAAACTTTCAAGCTCTTGTTGAGCGAAAATTTGACAGCAAAATCATCGCTGTCCAGTCAGACTGGGGAGGGGAGTACGAAAAGTTAAACTCCTTCTTCCAAACACTTGGTGTCTCACATCAAGTGTCATGTCCTCATGCTCACCAGCAAAATGGGTCAGCAGAACGCAAGCATCGACATATTGTCGAGGTTGGCCTTGCCCTTCTAGCCGGCGCATCCATGCCTCTAAAATTCTGGGATGAAGCGTTTTTAATCGCAGTCCATATCATCAACATGATCCCTAGTCGTGTTATTCATAATGAAACTCCGATAGAAAGACCTCTCCACACCAAACTAGACTATAAGTCCCTTCGTGTATTTGGGTGTGCATGTTGGCCTAACCTTCGTCCCTACAACAACCGCAAGCTCATGTTTCGATCAAAACAGTGCGTATTTCTTGGTTATAGCGCACAACACAAAGGTGTCAAGTGCTTAGATGTTTCCACCGGGCGAGTGTACATCTCCCGTGATGTCGTTTTTGATGAAACCAAGTTTCCATTCACCGATCTTCACCCAAACTCCGGTGCACTACTTCGAGAAGAAATTCTCCTCCTACCCCCCATCTCACTAGTTTTGACAAAGGGGGACTAAATATTGATGATCATTTGTTGACTAACTCATCTAATGGCATGCATGAGCTTTGTGTTGATGAAACAGGAGCAAATAATCAGCAAGGTGAAAAATCCGGGCCATATTTCATGTGTCCCGTGGCAGGAGACAACGCGCCAGGGGACAGATCCCACTTGGGATCGGCAGCGCAGCAGCAGATCAGATCCGCCTCGGGATCGGCAGCGCAGCAGCTGACCAGATCCTCCTCGGAATCTGGTGGTGCAGGGACGCCAGGTGCAGGCGTGCGCGCCACCCCGCCAGATGCGCGCGTCTCCACCACCGACACGTGGGCCCGCCCCGACATGCGGGTCCCTCCAGGCAGCACGCAATACGGCGTCACGTATCAGCGGCGCGGATCCGCACGGGTCTCTGGAGCTGGTCCCACCGGTGCTGACCAACCGACCGGACCGCGCAATGATGAGCGGGTCCCCGCCTCGGGATCTTCTGCACCCACCCGTGACGAGGCGCCTCAGCCAGCGACCACAGAAGATCCGGCCAGCCCCGCGCTGACTGAGGCTGCTGCTGCACCTGCTACTGGGTCCGCGGCAGGATCCCCCTCGGGATCTGTTGCTGATCCACCCATGCAGCCCTCCGGATCCTCTGTGGCTGCGGACTCTGTAGCTCCTCCTGCGCGACGAACACGGCTCCAACAAGGTTTAATTCAGCCTTTAAATTATAAACATGTCACCAAATATGGCTTGGTCTGTTCCACAGGAGAACCAGATGAGCCAGTGACTCTTGATGCAGCACTTCATGATGATAAGTGGAAGAAGGCAATGAATGAAGAATACATGGCATTAAAGAAAAACAAGACTTGGCACTTGGTTCCTCCACAGCAAGGTAAAAACTTGATTGATTGTAAGTGGGTTTTTCGGATCAAAAGGAGATCTGATGGAACTATTGATCGCTATAAGGCTAGGCTAGTTGCAAAAGGCTTCAAACAGCGATATGGTATAGACTATGAGGATACATTTAGTCCTGTGGTAAAAGCAGCCACCATTCGTCTTGTTTTGTCCATTGCTGTTTCCAGGGGATGGAGTCTCAGGCAGCTTGATGTACAGAACGCGTTTCTTCATGGTGTTCTGGAAGAGGAGGTGTATATGAAACAACCTCCTGGGTTTGAAAGTAAGAAAACTCCCTCCTATGTGTGCAAACTTGATAAAGCATTATATGGATTGAAGCAAGCTCCAAGGGCATGGTACTCACGTCTTTGTCACAAGATGCAAACACTTGGATTTATCCCCTCTAAGTCAGACACGTCATTGTTCATCTATAACAGATCCAATACATGCATATTTGTTCTCATCTATGTTGATGATATAATTGTAACTAGTTCATCTGATGAAGCAACTAAAGGACTGTTAAAGGACTTGAGTGCAGATTTTGCGTTAAAAGATCTTGGAGACTTGCATTATTTTCTTGGAATTGAGGTAAAGAAGCATTCAAATGGACTTCACCTTTCTCAAGCTAAGTATGCAACTGATCTGGTTAAAAAGGCAGGACTGCAAGGTTGTAAACCTTCTCTCACACCATTATCAAGCTCAGAAAAGTTGTCACTTATGGAAGGTACACCTTTGAGTCAGGAAGATAGTACAAAATATAGAAGTCTAGTAGGGGCTCTTCAGTACTTAACTCTTACCAGGCCTGATCTTTCATTTGCTGTCAACAAAGTTTGCCAATTTTTGCATGCACCTACTACTGTTCATTTGACAGCTGCAAAATGTATCATTAGATATGTTAAACATACTCTGAGTATAGGTCTGAATTTCAGCAAGTCATCCTCTACTCTTGTCAGTGCTTTCTCTGACTCTGATTGGGCAGGCTGCCTGGATGACAGGCGCTCCACAGGAGGCTTTGCAGTATTTTTTGGACTTAATCTGATATCATGGTGTGCACATAAGCATGCTACTATCTCTAGGTCAAGCACTGAGGCAGAATACAAGGCACTAGCAAATGCCACAGCTGAAATCATATGGGTTCAGTCTATGTTGAAAGAGCTTGGTGTAAAAGGCAAACAAGCTCCATGCTTGTGGTGTGATAATCTTGGTGCTACTTATCTTTCTGCCAATCCTGTGTTCCATGTCAGAACAAAGCATATAGAGATAGACTTTCACTTTGTCAGAGAAAGAGTTGCTCAAAGACAACTTGACATACGGTTTGTGCATTCCAAAGATCAAATTGCAGATGGATTCACAAAGCCCCTGCCCACAAAGAGCTTTGAAAACTTCAAGCATAATCTCAACTTGATGAAGTTGTGATTAAGGGAGGGTGTCAAACATGCTGTTATATTGGTACGGTATCCATTGGCGTATATTGGCGTGTCATCCTTGCGCAGCACCTGGAGGTAGTTAGGATAGATATAGGATAGCTATACATGAGTTGTTTCTTTCTCTCCAAGTTCTATCTTCTCCCTGAATATCTCCTGTATCCAAACTACTTTGTATGCGCTGTACGAGAGGTGCGCCCCGCCTATATTAACACGTACCCGTCGGCCTCAACAGGCAAGACGTTTCCAGCTATTCGCACACTCAATACAGTTTCTATGGAAGCTGTGCACATATCCTCACAGTCACAGCTGGCTCCTGTATAACACAAAACATATACTCCCTCCGTCCGGAAATAGTTGTCCGAGGAATGGATGTATCTAGATGTATTTTAGTTCTAGATACATCCATTTGTATCCATTTCTATGACAAATATTTCCGGACGGATGGAGTACTAGTTTGTTTTGTTCACTAGTTGGTCAATAATTGTGTATCATCCATTGCAGGTGCAGCAGCATGGTTTTC
Source organism: Triticum aestivum (assembly GCF_018294505.1). Classification (NCBI taxonomy): domain Eukaryota; kingdom Viridiplantae; phylum Streptophyta; class Magnoliopsida; order Poales; family Poaceae; genus Triticum; species Triticum aestivum. The sequence goes on from NC_057800.1 coordinate 42,104,362, forward strand.
CCCTGGTAATTGACTGATAATTTTCAGTTATCTATTGCGATTCTAGCTTGCACTAAGCTTTACGAGATCTTTAAAACTATCGATGGGCCAGAAGACTGCAAATTTATAAGGTAAAATTTGCTACCGTACTTTATAGAGTTTGGGACTTTGGTTTAAACTTTAAAGACTACAGTGGAATAAATTATTATCATACCTTGTGCATTCATTTTCAGCTTTCGGTTTCTGCCATTCTCAGGGAATATCCTAGTATTTTTGGTGGACCTCTGGCGCTGAGTTTTTCTGATCCATGGCGGCCATACTTGAAACTTTGCTTAAATCAAGTGTCAATAAGTTGCAAGATGTCATTATGGATGAGTCCATACTAATCCTAGGGGTGGAAGAAGAGCTCACAAAATTGTTGCGGCGAGTGGAACTAATTCAGTGTTGTATATACGATACTGAGAAAAGGAGGACAAAGGAGCAAGCAGTAAACAATTGGCTTGGACAACTGAGAGATGTTATATATGATGTTGATGAAATCTTGGATGTGGCTAGATGTAAAGGAAGCAAACTACTTGCTGACGACCCTTCACCATCATCTAGCAAACCATGCATGTAAAGGCCTTTCAGTTTCCTCTTGTTTTTGCAACATCGTGCCACGCCGTGATGTTGCTGTTCGGATTAGAAGCCTGAACAAAAAGATTGAGAACATTCCAAATGACAAGATATTTTTGACTTTCAACAGTAGTACACAACCTACTCGAAATGGTCCAACATCCAAACTGATAAGAAGTTCCAATCTTGTTGAACCCAACCTTGTGGGGAAGGAGATCATACATTCTAGCAGGAAGTTGGTGGACTTAGTGCTTGCACACAAGGAGTACAAGTCTTACAAGCTCGGTATCATTGGAACTGGAGGAATTGGTAAGACAACACTAGCTCAAAAAATATACAATGATCTAAAAATAAAAGGAAACTTCAAGATGCATGCATGGATTTCTGTTTCGCAAGACTACACTGAAGTAACTCTTTTGAAAGAGGTCCTCCGGAATATTGGTGTGCATAGTGAGCAAGGTGAAAGCATAACAGAACTGCAGAGAAATCTTACAGAAACAATTAAAGGTGAGAGTTTCTTTCTCGTTCTTGATGATGTGTGGCATTCCAGTGTATGGACAGATTTACTTAGACCTGCGTTTCATGAAACAACTACGGGAATAATATTGGTAACCACACGAGATGATCAAATTACAAAGAGAATAGGTGTATACCATACCCATAAGCAGTAGCGGACCTAGCCCACTGGGCCAGGGTGGCCCAATAGTCCAACTGTACATATACATTTACTTCTTCCTTTATTTTTCTTAGGCTTTCTCCTATGGAATAAAGGCTATTTCCAAATCTCAGGGTGGGCCATGGCCCACCCTGTCCACCCTCTACCTCCGCCACTGCCCATAAGGTTGATCTCATGGCAGTAGAGGTGGGATGGGAGCTACTTTGGAAGAGCATGAACATCGAGGAAGAAAAGGAAGTGCAGAGTTTAAGAAAAACAGGGATTTAGATTGTTCATAAATGTGGTCGCCTTCCTCTTGCAATCAAAGTTACCGCTAGTGCTTTGTCAAGCAGACAACTAACAGATAATGAGTGGAGAAGGTATTGGGGCAGATTTATTGGCTCTCAGAGCATCCTCTTGGATGAAATAGAAGAAGCTTTGTATCTAAGCTATGATGAGTTACCACATCGTTTGAAGCAGTGTTTCCTTTATTGTGCTTTGTATGTTGAAGATTCTGTCATTGAACGTGATGAAGTTACCTGGTTATGGATTGCTGAAGGCTTCATCGAGGAGCAACAAGGTCAACTAATAGAAGACATAGCAGAAGAGTACTACTATGAGCTAATTCATCGGAATCTCCTCCAGCCAGAAATGATAAGTTTTGACCAGGCTAAATGCAGAATGCATGACCTCCTAAGACAACTTGCTTGTAATATATCAAGAGAAGAATGTTTTATTGGAGATGTTGAAACATTAAGGGGTGGAAATATGTCAAAATTGCGACGTATTACTGCTGTTATTAGGAAGGATATGTTGGTGTTACCTAGACTGGATAAGGTGGATGTTAAGGTGAGGACTTTCCTAACTGTTGAGGGTCCATGGAGAATTGAGAATACATTGTTCAAGACATTTCTGCTTCTTCGTGTTTTGGTACTGAATTACTCACTTGTACAAAGCATCCCAGATTACATAGGAAAGCTGATACATCTACGTCTACTTAATCTAGATTATACTGGCATATCTTGTCTTCCAGAATCCATTGGCTCCCTAAAGAACCTTCAAGTACTAAGCTTAAGATGGTGTAATGATCTGCACAGTCTTCCTTTGCCAATGACCCTGTTGTGCAGTTTAAGATGTCTTAATCTTTTGGGCACATAAATAAATCGGGTTCCCAAAGGGATAGGCAAACTTAAGTTCCTCACGTATTTAGAAGATTATCCTGTTGGTGATGGAAGTGATAATGCTGTTATACAAGATGGATGGAAGTTGGAAGAGTTGTCTTCTTTGTCACAGATGAGGTATCTTGATCTTGTTAAATTAGAAAGAGCACCTCACTGCAGTACAAATACAGTGCTTACCGACAAAAAACATCTAAAACAACTAACACTAGAGTGGACTGAACATGGAGAGGGGTCATATTCAGAGGAAGATGTCATCAATGCCGAGAAGGTCTTTGAGCAGCTAATACCTCCAGCTAACCTGGAAGACCTATGTATTATTACATTCTTTGGTCAGCGGTATCCCACCTGGTTTGGTACCACCTGTTTGTCTTCCTTATTATACTTGAAACTCATAGATGTACGATCATGTGTGCATCTTCCACCGATCTGGCAGCTACCCAACTTGAAATTTCTGAAGATTGATGGAGCACATGCAGTTACCAAGGTTGGGCCTGAATTTGTTGGCTGTAAGAAGGGTGATCCTGTATGTAATGAGTTGGTTGCTTTCCCCAAACTTGAAGGCTTGATCTTCAAGGACATGCCCAACTGGGGGGCGTGGTCATTTTTTGAGGAAGAAGTTGTTGCTGCTGATGTAAGAGGAGAGGATGGAGCTGCTGAGATTCAAAAGGAGGATGCCCAATCTGCAAGGTTGCAACTCCTGCCTCGTTTGGTGAAGTTGCAACTCATAGGTTGCCCGAAGCTGAGGGCTCTGCCGCCACAGCTTGGAGAGGACACTGCCAGCTTGAAGGAGATGCTTTTAATTGGAATAAACAACTTGAAGGCCGTGGAGGACCACCCAGTGCTCTCTGAGCTCGTTATTAGGAGATGTAAAGGCCTCGAGAGAGTCTGCGACCTCCCTCAAGTGACAGACCTGCGTGTACTAGGTTGTCCAAACTTAAGCCATGTAGAGGGGTTGGGTAGTTTGCATCAGCTGGGGCTGGGCGAGGATATGCAAGAGGCCCTTACGTGCTGGGTGCCTAAGCTTCAAGACCAGCACCAGCGACTTCATGGCGAGGACCTGGATATGTACACATATTCTACCGGTTAGATGGCACAAGGTATATATAAACGCTGCATACTGGTTGGATATTTAGTTTTCTAACTTTGATTCTCTCAACCATGGTTCATATTCTCCAGAAGTCAAATTTCTGCCTCAGTGGATACATGCATAAATTGCAGTCTTTGTGCAGTTGTATCTTGTTTGCCATTTTATATGCTTACGCAACCGAAATGCTTAGATCTATTGTGCTTGTACATGTTCAAAAAGAGCTTTATTTAGTAAATTGCAGGTAACAAGTTATTGCGTCATAAAATTTTGCTCTATATATGTTGCTTATGTGTGTTCCATCTCTAAACTAACATGCACTTGAAACTCAAATTGCAGCTTAAATTCTCATGATCATCCTCTCAGAGTTTATAATATTGGAATCTCCATTGGCATATACAAGTAGTAATAGCTGCCGAGGCATTGATCACTTATCGAGTCAAACTATACCCAGTTCTGCATGTAACGTGGTGCAAAACTAGATAATTGTAGCTATACTCATGCTAGATCGCAGGACATACTTGTAGCAAATTTTTAGTGATTTTGTTCTTGCTTTCCCCATGGGAAAATAGTAACTGAGCATTACACTTCATTTGATGGATGCATCAGTCTTAGGTATGCATTGCTATGGTAGCGTAGGACTCATGGTGCGGTTCGCTTCATCGGGAGAAGTATCGGACGTACTAAATTGAGGAAGCCTGCCAATGCTGAAGATGCGCAAGTACCATGATGGATGTGTAGCAAGCTGGTGAAGAAAGAACCGTCCTGTTTTCCTTTGGGCATGTGCCCTGGAATTAATTTATCGAACTTCGTTTTGTTTATTTTTGAATTTGATCCAGAGGCCTTTGCTGTACTGAACCTCCTGTGTGGTATGCTTTCACTTTTTTGGATGTAACCCATAATTTTCGTTTTATTTGTTCCTGAACTTGGGGCTGGAGGCGTTTGCTGTATTGAACCTGCGTGAACACGGTTTTGTTCTTTTCATTTGATGGATGGATCTCGTTTTGGCATGTTTTTGTTCTTTGAATGGAAGTAATGAATTTCGTTTTATTTTGTTTCTGAACTTGGGCCTGAAGCTTTGCCTGTGTAACATGTATGGCTCAACCTTTGTGACCGGGTCATGAAGGAAGAGCATTTTTGTTACTGTAGACCTTCGTTGTATTGTGTCGCCAAACTACATTGTCTGAAAGATTGTTAAACTGGAAATCATGACCAAATAATATATATGTATGCACATATATGCTTTTTCCTGGGATATGTATATATATCCTGGTTGTTGCAGGAAGTGGTGGATGACCGATGATGCCCCCTACTGACACAGATGACGCCAAACTGACACAGATAGTGACTGAACACGGCGACAGTGCGGTTTGCCGAGCTCCGGGAGCACAACCACGGCATGAGGTACACTCCGGCAGATGCGCTCATCTGCATATGGAGGCAGCTATCTGTGAGTGAAGCGTGAAGTATGAAGGGCAAACTCTGTTCCCTGCAACGAAGCTGAAAGAAGAAGAGGGAGATGACAGAAACTGCTGCTACGCCATCTTGCCAGAGCAATTAAAATAGTGCAATGTGATGCTCTTCAGTAGAGTACCATCTTTTCTGCACCTAATTAGCTCAAAGCAATGCATGATTGAGGGTTTGCACTTGTCAAAGGTTTTTGCCGAACGCCCTAGCTGGTCGAAAGACTGAACAGTTCAATTGGAAGTTCAGACATTCCGGTTGAAAGCGCGCCTTTGAAATTCTGAATGTGCATTTGAATGCTGAGGGATGGAATAAATCGACACAATGCAACGTGGAAGGTGGAAGGTGGTGGTCTGAACCTGCTGAGCTAAGCTGTGCAATGTGGAGGGCTGCTAATTATGTTTGCTCAAGAATAGTAAGGATGCAATCTCCAAGTACTAACTTTTCCCCCTTAATTCAGATTTTCAGAGGCGTGCTCTGCTTGCTCAATGGCTAGCCCCAAGCTGTGCCTGCTTTTGTGGCAGAAGGAAAAAAAAACTCGTGCCTGCTTGACTGCTCAAAGCGAACTGTACTGGTTTGTCAAATGTATTTGTACTGCAAGATGTCTCGGTGAACGTCGTGGGAGGGCGAGTTACGCATGGCTTTCTCAACTCCTTCAATCCGGTGTAGCGCACCAGCTCCTCTCGCCCGTTAGGGCCGCAAAGGTAATATCTCGCCTATTGCTACATATAAGTCACACTAGCCTCTGGTGCCCCGATGCAGGCTAGTAGCTTTGGAAGATACAGTTTCATGTGATTTTTGTTGGACCTGAGTTTCTATGTCGGTTTTCTTGACCCAACAGTGGAAGGCAAACATGGTTTTCTAGATTTTTTGGACTTTATTTTTCTTTTTTCTTTTCTTCCTTAATAGCGGGTTGGTTACATCCACAACCCAAATGGAAACCAAGCCTTCCAATTACGTAAATCAATAGTTCAAACCGCACTCAAAGGTAGGGCATTCACGGGTGGAGTGAAATCCAACAAAAAAATCAGTAACTAAAAGAATAAAAAAAGCTGAGTTCTTTTTTGCAATTTTCTTACTATGCTATTTATTTTTTATTTTCTGAACTTTTCTATTTCTTTTCTATTTCTTTTCTATTTTCTCTTTCCCTTATTATGCTTCTTTATAGGTTTTCCTTATTTTTTGTTTCTTGCTACCAAAAGCATATTAATACTTTTGAAAATACACAAACATTTCTAAAATTGTGCAGACACTTTTAAAAATTGCACAAAGTTTTTCTTACAAAGCCATGAACATTTTAAATTACATGAATATTTTTAAATATATGAACACTTTTAAAAAAATGCATATGTCCTTTTTTTGTTTCATGCACATGTTTTAAAGTACATATGTTTTGGTCCCAAAATGCATCAACATTTATAGAAGTACATAAGTGAACATATTTTGTTCTTTTTGTGTATATGTTTTCTGACGTACTCTATTCCCGTTTTATTTATTTTTTATTTTCCTATTTGAACTGTTTTTATAAAACATGACAAACATTTTTTAAAAACTTGATTAATATTTCTTTTAAATATGAGATGATATTTTTAAAATAGAATGGAAGATTTTCCAATACATATTGAATATTTTTCATGATGAATATTTTTTTGAGGCATAATGAACCTTTTCTTAAACAAGCTCAACATTTTTACAGCCACGCTATATAAGCGCCGCGCCGCAAATTTGTGGTTTTTAGCTCGCGTGCGCAATCGCTAAACGAGCTCCAGCGGAGGCTCAATAACCGCGCGCGGCATAAAGAGTTCAGCGCGCGGTCCGAATCGTCATCGCGCGGCTTTAATTTGGTGCGTCCGCTTCCGCGCGCGCACTCTCTCCGCCGCTCCACTTTCGCCCCGCCCGCGCCGCCGCCGGCAAATGAACCCAATGGACGGCCACGCCGGGCCCCCTCACCCCTTCCTACACCCGCGACCCCTCCGCCGCCGCCGCCGCAAACCCTAGCGCGGGGAGCTTTGGCTTCGCCTCCTCCGGTGCTCCTCCAAGCCTTCGCTGGTACTCAACATATGGCAAGCGCCGGCTGCTCACGCGCGCTGCAGTTTAGCGCGCCTGTTGGAGCGAGCGGCTCGCGCGCGCTAAACTTTGCAGCGGCAGCTGAAACAAGCGCACCGCGCCGCACAAAAACAGATGATTACCACGCTGCAAAAGGTTTTTTAGCGCGTAGCGCGGCTGTTGTAGATGCTATTACAGAGGCACCCCCGTTGGGCACGCCAGGTGCAGCTCCTCGCCGCTACATGGGTTGGCAGCCCAGAGGTCAGGAGTGCTGGCCTGTGCAGCGCAGCTCCGAGCAGGAAATGGAGCCCAGGAGGAGTGGAAAGCGACGGGATGACGACAGCTGGACGTCGGCGAGGTCGCCCCGTTGGGATCCGTCTGGCGAGAGGAGATGGAGGCGATGGGATGGCGGCTGGGCATCGGCGTGCTCGTGGGTCGTGGCCAAGAGGAGGCGGGGTGGCGGCTGGGCTCCGACTCCGACTGCCCGCACGCCGTCGCCGTCGTCTCCTCTTACTCGCACGCCGTCGCTGGAGATAATCAGAGGGCAGCCTCTCTGTTGGACTCCTCCTGTCCATTCTCCATATCTCAGAAGTAAAGTATGGCGCACCCAGCTAGCCCCTTCTATTCGGTTCGCCACCATGACCAAACCTCCTCCATCTTCCCGCGTCTTGCCGAAATTCGTGCTCCACTGCACAACAATCTCAAATGAATTCTCTGTTTACCTCATCATCTATAATCTTGTCCGAGCGCTATCGCTACTCTTAATTTCGTGCCATATCTGACTCAACCTGCTACTCGAGGTAAACTACATAAATTTTGGTTGGACACTATAACTCGCTAAATTACAAGGTATAACATGATCGGTGTCTTAGTCTGTTTATTAAGTACTACTCCCTCCTTTCCTAAATATAAGTCTTTTTAGATTCTACTATAAACTACATACGAAGCAAAATGAGTGAATCTACACTTTAAAATATGTCTATATACATCTGTATGTAGTTTGTAATGAAATCTTTAAAAAGACTTATATTTTGAAACGGAGGGAGTAGTACGTAGTAGTATCTGTATCTTGATGGGGATGAGGTGGGCATGTTAGGTACAACAACACTTCTACTTCGGTACACCCCCTAAACAGGTGAACGGTCCAGATTAGTTGATACCTCTTCATAAGGCCAACTCCACCGCGCGACCCTATCTTGTCCGGGTGCGTTCGTTTGGGGTAAAACAGATGAATAGCGCGGCCCAACGCGCGGCCTGAAACGAACAAATGTCCAGATTCCGTCCGTTTTCGACCCATCTCCGGCCCAAATTTGTGCTCGGTTTGGGGTGAAACGGACGCGCGCGGACGGCCTCGATGCACGCCCTTGTCCCCCCCCCCCCTTGTGGCCCGCCTATCGGGGACACTAGCAGTCCCTCCGCTCCCAATGCTTCACCCTCTCTCCCCGCCCTGCCCCACCACCGTGGCCACCGCTATTCTTCGGCCGCCTCCTCACCGCGCAGCCCCCGGCCGTCCATACGAAACCACGTCTCGACATGGCCGCCACCACGCCCGTGCTTTCGCTGTAGTTTTGGCCGTCGATCGGAGGAGGTTTGGCCGTCGCCGTCTTTGCCAGTGGCAGAGAGGACACGACCGCCGGCGACGTACCACGACGTCCGCGGCAGATTCCGACGAGAGCTCCAGAGCGGCCAGTAGCCGACCGGCAACCACCCCTGCTGTGTCGAGGTGATCATCGCGGCCTCTTCACCACCACGGCCGCAAGGTGTTCGACATTTTGCTAACAAAGGTATGGACAGTGGAGACGAGTTTTTCTTCCATCACTTCCTTTGTTCATCGGACGATTCATCGTCGGATGATGAAGATCTTGTGGTGGCTGCACTGGTCGTTCACGACCATATTCAACGGTAGCTTCCTCGGTACAGGGGGTCAGTCCCTGGCCGTGCTCCCAACCTGAACCGCAATAGGGAGAGAGGCCACGCCCTGCTCTATGCCGATTACTTTTCCAACACCCCGCTCTTCAAGCCGGATAAATTCCGTCGGTTTTCGAATGGCAAGGCATGTGTTCAATCGTATCCGAGAGGGAGTGGTTGCTCATGACCCATACTTTGAGTGCAAGACGGATGCCCTTGGCAAGCTTGGATTCTCCTCTTACCAGAAATGCACCGCGGCCATCCGCATGCTTGCATATGGAATTCCAGGCGATCTGGTGGACGAGTATGTGCGTATGAGTGAGACAACATGTCTGATATCAATGTACAAGTTTTGCCAGGCTGTGATCGAGGTGTTTGGCCCACAGTACTTGAGGTAGCCAACTGCAGCTGATACAGAGAGATTGTTGGCGACCAACGCAGCTAGAGGCTTTCCAGGCATGCTTGGCAGCATAGATTGTATGCACTGGGAATGGAAGAACTGTCCTTTTGCTTGGCAGAGCCAGTACAAGGGGCATGTCAACGCGTGCACTGTCATATTAGAAGCGGTGGCTTCGCAGGATCTTTGGATATGGCATTCTTTCTTCGGCATGGCAGGTTCTCACAATGATATCAACGTGCTGCAGCGTTCTCCAGTGTTCGCAAGGCTTGCAGAAGGCCACTCCCCACCTGTCAACTTTGAGATTAACTGCCACCAGTACAACAAGGGATACTATCTAGCTGATGGTATATATCGTCAGTGGTCAACTTTTGTGAAGACAATCTCAAAACCCCAAGGTGAGAAGAGAAAGAGATTTGCCCAAATGCAAGAGAGTGCTAGAAAGGATGTGGAACGTGCTTTTGGTGTGCTTCAATCCCGGTGGGGTATCGTTCGAAACCCTGCACTGTCATGGGATGAAAGGAAGCTTTAGGAGGTGATGACTGCTTGTGTGATCATGCACAACATGATCGTCGAGGACGAGCGTGATGAGAGTATCTTCGACCAAGGATTTGATTATCAAGGTGAAAATATTGAGCCCCTGCACCAAGACCCGGCCATATTTGAACAATTTGTGCAATTCCACCATGAGATCCGTGATTGGTGATTGGCACAGTCATTTGAATCTTCAAAATGACTTGATTGAGCACGTGTGGGATCACATTGGCAACCAATAGACGTATTGGTTCATTTTATGTTCAGTCAAGACAATTTCAATTTGGTTGTAAAACCTTTTTATTTTAATTTTCAAACAAATATTTGGACGTGCAAACTAGTTTTGATGAGAATACGGGCATTTTTGGCCCTGACGGACAGGATGGGGTAAATGGATGCGGCCGCGCGCTGGACGCACGGCCACCACATCTTAGGACACGCCCGGACACGACCCCAAATCCCCACCCAAACGGACAGAATCCGGACAAAATAGATGTCCGTTTGGGGTCGCGCGGTGGAGTTGGCCTAAGTAAGGGCAAGATGGTCATATATTAGAAATCATTCGTCCGCTCCATACGATGTACAGTGAGCTGGGCGGCCCATCTTTCCCTTCTTTTTTCTGATTTTAAATCCCAAAAAAATGTGAGCTCTCATGAATCGAACCAAGTTCTTCCTTGTTCATAATTTGACGTGATAACCAACCAGCGACTTGAGCACTTGTGTTTAGTTAGTTCTTTCTTGTCCTTTTCTTCCTTGCTCTTTCCTGTTTTTGATTTCCGTTTTCCCTATTTTTTCAAACGTTCTTTTCGGTTTTCATTTCCCTTTTTTTCTTTTTCGTTTTCTTTTCCTTTTTATGTTCCTTCTTGTTTTACTTTTTCTTTTGAATGTGCAAACTTTTTCGGTTTCCTTTAAAAAAATCAATGAACCTTTTTTTTCAAAGTCGATGAAATTTATTCAAGATTGATGATTTTTTTTTTCTAAATTGATGAATCTTTGTCGAGATGAATGATTTCTTTTTCAGAGTAGATGATTTTTAAGATGAATGATTTCTTTTTCCGAGCATGATTCAAGATGAATCTTTATTCATTTCCTGCAAAAGTTGAGATATTTCTTTTTTTCTAAATTGATGAATCTTTATTCAAGATGAATGATTTCTCAAGATGAATAAAGTTTTTTTTTCTAAATTGATGAATCCTTCTGGCAACCGAACACCCTTCATTGAACATGGTCTAGTTTTGGACATTCTTGAAATGACCCTAACTTTTGCAGGAAGGTGGGCATTGCCCATGGTAGGCACCAGTGATAGGTTTCAATGAGTTGTGACACCGTATGCAACTTGCGACACGCCCGATCATTTATCGGTCTTTTTTCATCGGAAAAACTCCAGAAAATGCAGAACTTGTTGAAAATCCAAACAACTTGGCATGGTGTCTTGAATTAGTCATACAAGGCCATGAAAAAAATGGGGGCCATTTCAAGGATGTCAAGAAAACAACGTGCTCTCAAAGAGAGCCTTTTGGCAACCGAACACCCTTCATTGAACATGGTCTAGTTTTGGACATTTTTGAAATGACCCCAACTTTTTTAAGTAGGTGAGCATGCCCATGGTATTGAATGATTTCTAACACCGTATGCAAGTCGCGACACGTCCGATCATTTATCGACCTTTTTTGGCCGAGGAAACTCCAGAAAACGCAAAATTCATCAAAAAAAACAACAGCTTGGCATGGTGCATTTAGTTGGCCATACAAGGTCATATAAAAAATTGGGGCCATTTCATGGATGTCGAAACACAACGTGCTCTCAGGTGGAGCTTTCTGACCTGCCTGAATACACTCATTTGAACATGGTCTATTTTTAGATATCCTTCAAATGACCACAACTTTTCCAAGAAGGTGAGCATGCACATGGTAGGCATCTATGTCAGGTTTGAACTATTTTCGACAGTGTATGCAAGTTGCCACATGTCGGAGCATTTATTTTCTTTTTTTCACCGAGAAAACTCTAGAAAATGTAAAAATTATTGAAAACCAAAACAACTTGCCATGGTGTCTTGAATTGGCCATAAAGGCCATGGGAATAATTGGGGCCATTTAAAGGATGTCTATTTTTGGATACGCTTGCAATGCCCCAACTTGTGCAAGCAGGTGGGCCTACCCATTGTTGGGGAACGTAGTAATTTCAAAAAAATTCCTACGCACACGCAAGATCATGGTGATGCATAGCAACGAGAGGGGAGAGTGTTGTCCATGTACCCTCGTAGACTGAAAGCAGAAGCGTTAGCACAATGCGGTTGATGTAGTCGTACGTCTTCACGATCCGACCGATCAAGTATCGAACGTACGGCACCTCCGAGTTCAGCACACATTCAGCCCGATGACGTCCCTCGAACTCTGATCCAGCCGAGTGTTGAGGGAGAGTTTCGTCAGCACAACGGCGTGGTGACGATGTTGATGTTCTACCGACGCAGGGCTTCGCCTAAGCACCGCTACAGTATTATCGAGGTGGACTATGGTGGAGGGGGACACCGCACACAGCTAAATTATCAACTTGATCAATTGTTGTGTCTATGGGGTGCCCCCCTGTCTATTGGGTTTCGTAGTAATTTCAAAAAATTTCCTACGCACACGCAAGATCATGTGATGCATAGCAACAAGGGGAGAGTGTGATCTACATACCTAGTAGATCGACAACGGAAGCGTTTGGTTGATGTAGTCGTACGTCTTCACGATCCGACCGATCAAGCACCGAAACTACGGCACCTCCGAGTTCGAGCACACGTTCAGCTCGATGACGATCCCTGGACTCCGATCCAGCAAAGTGTCGGGGAAGAATTCCGTCAGCACGACGGCGTGGTGACGATCTTGATGTACTACAGCAGCAGGGCTTCGCCTAAACTCCGCTACAGTATTATCGAGGACTATGGTGGCTGGGGGCGCCGCACACGGCTAAGGAATAGATCACGTGGATCAACTTGTGTGTTTCTGGGGTGCCCCTGCCTCCGTATATAAAGGACTAGAGGGGGGAGGCTGGCCGGCCAAGGGTGGCGTGCCAAGAGAGTCCTACTCCCTCTGGGAGTAGGATTCCCCCCCTGCCAATCCTAGTTGGAATAGGATTCGCGGAGGGGGAAAAGAGAGAGGGGGGGCCGGCCACCTCTCCTTGTCCTAATAGGACTAGGGGAGGGAGGGAGGCGCGCAGCCCATCTTGGGCAGCCCCTTCTCTTTTCCACTAAGGCCCACTAAGGCCCATATAGCTCCCGGGGGGTTCTGGTAACCTCCCAGTACTCCGGTAAAATCCCGGTTTCACCCGGAACACTTCCGATATCCAAACATAGGCTTCCAATATATCAATATTTATGTCAATATGAGCATCCAGGTTCCGCTATTGGTTATTGACCGGAGACGTGTCTCGGTCATGTCTACATTGTTCTCGAACCCGTAGGGTCCGCACGCTTAAGGTTTCGATGACAGTTATATTATGAGTTTATGCATTTTGATATACCGAAGTTTGTTTGGAGTCCCGGATGTGATCACGGACATGATGAGGAGTCTCAAAATGGTCGAGACATAAAGATTGATATATTGGAAGCCTATATTTGGATATCGGAAGTGTTCCGGGTGAAATCGGGATTTTACCAGAGTGCCGGGAGGTTACCGGAACCCCCCGGGAGGTATATGGGCCTTAGTGGGCTTTAGTGGAAGAGAGGAGAGGCGGCCAGGGCTGGGCCACGCACCCCTCCCCCCCTAGTCCGAATAGGAAAAGGAGAGGGGGGTGGCGCCCCCCTTCCTTCTCTCTCTCCTCTTTCCCCCTCCCGAATCCTATTCCAACTAGGAAAGGGGGGGAATCCTACTCCCGGTGGGAGTAGGACTCCTCCTGGCGCGCCCTCCTCCTGGCCGGCCGCACCCCCTCCTTGATCCTTTATATACGGGGACAGGGGGCACCCCTAGACACACAAGTTGATCCACGTGATCATATTCTTAGCCGTGTGCGGTGCCCCCTTCCACCATAGTCCTCGATAATATTGTAGCAGTGCTTAGGCGAAGCCCTGCGACGGTAGTACATCAAGATCGTCACCACGCCGTCGTGCTGACGGAACTCTTCCCCGACACTTTGCTGGATCGGAGTCCGGGGATCGTCATCGAGCTGAACGTGTGCTAGAACTCGGAGGTGCTGTAGTTTCGGTGCTTGATCGGTCGGGCCGTGAAGACGTACGACTACATCAACCGCGTTGTGCTAACGCTTCCGCTGTCGGTCTACAAGGGTACGTAGATCACACTCTCCCCTCTCGTTGCTATGCATCACCATGATCTTGCGTGTGTGTAGGAATTTTTTTGAAATTACTACGTTCCCCAACAGTGGCATCCGAGCCTAGGTTTTATGTGTTGATGTTATATGCACGAGTAGAACACAACTGATTTGTGGGTGATATAAGTCATACTGCTTACCAGCATGTCATACTTTGGTTCGGCGGTATTGTTGGACGAAGCGGCCCGGACCGACATTACGCGTACGCTTATGCGAGACCGGTTCTCCCGACGTGCTTTGCACAAAGGTGGCTAGCGGGTGACAGTTTCTCCAACTTTAGTTGAACCGAGTGTGGCTACGCCCGGTCCTTGCGAAGGTTAAAACAGCACCAACTTGACAAACTATCGTTGTGGTTTTGATGCGTAGGTAAGATTGGTTCTTGCTTAAGCCCGTAGCAGCCACGTAAAACTTGCAACAACAAAGTAGAGGATGTCTAAATTGTTTTTGCAGGGCATGTTGTGATGTGATATGGTCAAGACATGATGCTAAATTTTATTGTATGAGATGATCATGTTTTGTAACCGAGTTATCGGCAACTGGCAGGAGACATATGGTTGTCGCTTTATTGTATGCAATGCAATCGCGCTGTAATGCTTTACTTTATCACTAAGCGGTAGCGATAGTGATGGAAGCATAAGATTTACGAGACGACAACGATGCTACGATGGAGATCAAGGTGTTGCGCCGGTGACAATGGTGATCACGAAGGTGCTTCGAAGATGGAGATCACAAGCACAAGATGATGATGGCCATATCATATCACTTATATTGATTGCATGTGATGTTTATCTTTTATGCATCTTATCTTGCTTTGATTGACGGTAGCATTATAAGATGATCTCTCACTAATTATCAAGAAGTGTTCTCCCTGAGTATGCACCGTTGCGAAAGTTCTTCGTGCTGAGACACCACATGATGATCGGGTGTGATAGGCTCTACGTTCAAATACAACGGGTGCAAAACAGTTGCACACGCGGAATACTCAGGTTATACTTGACGAGCCAAGCATATACATATATTGCCTCGGAACACGGAGACCGAAAGGTCGAGCGTGAATCATATAGTAGATATGATCAACATAGTGATGTTCACCAATGAAACTACTCCATCTCACGTGATGATCGGACATGGTTTAGTTGATTTGGATTAGAGGGATGTCTATCTAAGATGGGAATTATTTAAGTAATATGATTAATTGAACCTAAATTCATCATGAACTTAGTACCTCATAGTATCTTGCTTATTTATGTTTGATTGTAAATAGATGGTCCGTGCTGTTGTTCCGTTGAATTTTAATGCGTTCCTTGAGAAAGCAAAGTTGAAAGATGATGGTAGCAATTACACGGACTGGGTCCATAACTTGAGGATTATCCTCATTGCTGCACAGAAGAATTACGTCCTGGAAGCACCGCTGGCCTGCTGTTGGAGCAACACCAGATGTTATGAACGTCTGGCAGAGCAAAGCTGATGACTACTTGATAGTTCAGTGTGCCATGCTTTACGGCTTAGAATCGGGACTTCAACGACGTTTTGAACGTCATGGAGCATATGAGATGTTCCAGGAGTTGAAGTTAATATTTCAAGCAAATGCTCGGATTGAGAGATATGAAGTCTCCAATAAGTTCTATAGCTGCAAGATGGAGGAGAACAGTTCTGTCAGTGAGCGTATACTCAAAATGTCTGGGTATAATAATCACTTGATTCAATTGGGAGTTAATCTTCCAAATGATTGCGTCATTGACAGAATTCTCCAATCACTGCCACCAAGCTACAAGAGCTTCGTGATGAACTATAATATGCAAGGGATGAATTAGACTATTCCCGAGCTCTTCGCAATGTTGAAAGCTGCAGAGGTAGAAATCAAGAAGGAGCATCAAGTGTTGATGGTCAACAAGACCACTAGTTTCAAGAAAAAGGGCAAAGGGAAGAAGAAGGGGAACTTCAAAAAGAACAGCAAGCAAGTTGCTACTCAAGAGAAGAAACCCAAACCTGGACCTAAGCCTGAAACTGAGTGCTTCTACTGCAAGCAGACTGGTCACTGGAAGCGGAACTGCCCCAAGTATTTGGCGGATAAGAAGGATGGCAAGGTGAACAAAGGTATATGTGATATACATGTTATTGATGTGTACCTTACTAATGCTCGCAGTAGCACCTGGGTATTTTATATTGGTTCTGTTGCTAATATTTGCAACTCGAAACAGGGACTACAAGCGAAGATTGGCTAAGGACGAGGTGACGATGCGCGTAGGAAATGGTTCCAAAGTCGATGTGATCGCAGTCGGCACGCTACCTCTACATCTACCTTCAGGATTAATATTAGACCTAAATAATTGTTATTTGGTGCCAACGTTAAGCATGAACATTATATTTGGATCTTGTTTGATGCGAGACGGTTATTCATTTAAATCAGAGAATAATAGTTGTTCTATTTACATGAGTAATATCTTTTATGGTCATGCACCCTTAAAAAGTGGTCTATTCTTATTAAATCTCGATAGTAGTGACACACATATTCATAGTGTTGAAGCCAAAAGATGCAGAGTTGATAATGATAGTGCAACTTACTTGTGGCACTGCCGTTTGGGTCATATCGGTATAAAGCGCATGAAGAAACTCCATACTGATGGGCTTTTGGAAGCACTTGATTATGAATCACTTGGTACTTGCGAACCGTGCCTTATGGGAAAGATGACAAAAACACCGTTCTTCGGTACTATGGAGAGAGGAACAGATTTGTTGAAAATCATACATACAGATGTATGCGGTCCGATGAATGTTGAGGCTAGTGGCGGATATCGTTATTTTCTCACCTTCACAGATGACTTAAGCAGATATGGGTATATCTACTTAATGAAACACAAGTCTGAAACGTTTGAAAAGTTCAAAGAATTCAAGAGTGAAGTTGAAAATCATCGTAACAAGAAAATAAAATTCCTACGATCTGATCGTGGAGGAGAATATTTGAGTTACGAGTTTGGTGTACATTTGAAACAATGTGGAATAGTTTCGTAACTCACGCCACCCGGAACACCACAGCGTAATGGTGTGTCCAAACGTCGTAATCGTACTTTACTAGATATGGTGCGATCTATGATGTCTCTTACTGATTTACCGCTATCGTTTTGGGGATACGCTCTAGAGACGGCCGCATTCACGTTAAATAGGGCACCATCAAAATCCGTTGAGACGACGCCTTATGAACTCTGGTTTGGCAAGAAACCAAAGTTGTCGTTTCTGAAAGTTTGGGGCTGCGATGCTTATGTGAAAAAGCTTCAACCTGATAAGCTCGAACCCAAATCGGAAAAATGTGTCTTCATAGGATATCCAAAGGAAACTATTGGATACACCTTCTATCACAGATCCGAAGGCAAGACTTTTGTTGCTAAATTCGGAAACTTTTTGGAGAAGGAGTTTCTCTCGAAAGAAGTGAGTGGGAGGAAAGTAGAACTTGGCGAGGTAACTGTACCTACTCCCTTATTGGAAAGTAGTACATCATAGAAACCTGTTTCTGTGACACCTACACCAATTAGTGAGGAAGCTAATGATAATGATCATGAAACTTCAGAACAAGATACTACTGAACCTCGTTGATTAACCAAAGTGAGATCCGCGCCAGAGTGGTACGGTAATCCTGTTCTGGAAGTCATGCTACTAGATCATGATTAACCTATGAACTATGAAGAAGCGATGGTGAGCCCAGATTCCGCAAAATGGCTTGAAGCCATGAAATCTGAGATGGGATCCATGTATGAGAACAAAGTATGGACTTTGGTTGACTTGCCCGATGATCGGCAAGCAATTGAGAATAAATGGATCTTCAAGAAGAAGACTGACGCTGACGGTAATATTACTGTCTACAAAGCTCGACTTGTCGCAAAAGGTTTTCGGCAAGTTCAAGGGATTGACTACGATGAGACCTTCTCACCCGTAGCGATGCTTAAGTCTGTCCGAATCATGTTAGCAATTGCCGCATTTTATGATTATGAAATTTGGCAGATGGATGTCAAAACTGCATTCCTGAATGGATTTCTGGAAGAAGAGTTGTATATGATGCAACCAGAAGGTTTTGTCGATCCAAAGGGAGCTAACAAAGTGTGCAAGCTCCAGCGATCCATTTATGGACTGGTGCAAGCCTCTCGAAGTTGGAATAAACGTTTTGATAGTGTGATCAAAGCATTTTGTTTTATACAGACTTTTGGAGAAGCCTGTATTTACAAGAAAGTGACTGGGAGCTCTGTAGCATTTCTGATATTATATGTGGATGACATATTACTAATTGGAAATGATGTAGAATTTCTGGATAGCATAAAGGGATACTTGAATAAGAGTTTTTTAATGAAAGACCTCGGTGAAGCTGCTTACATATTAGGCATTAAGATCTATAGAGATAGATCAAGACGCTTAATTGGACTTTCACAAAGCACATACCTTGACAAAGTTTTGAAGAAGTTCAAAATGGATCAAGCAAAGAAAGGGTTCTTGCCTGTGTTACAAGGTGTGAAGTTGAGTAAGACTCAATGCCCGACCACTGCAGAAGATAGAGAGAATATGAAAGATGTTCCCTATGCATCAGCCATAGGATCTATCATGTATGCAATGCTGTGTACCAGACCTGATGTGTGCCTTGCTATAAGTCTAGCAGGGAGGTACCAAAGTAATCCAGGAGTGGATCACTGGACAGCGGTCAAGAACATCCTGAAATACCTGAAAAGGACTAAGGATATGTTTCTCATATATGGAGGTGACAAAGAGCTCATTGTAAAAGGTTGCGTTGATGCAAGCTTTGACACTGATCCGGACAATTCTAAATCGCAAACCAGATACGTGTTTACATTAAACGGTGGGGCTGTCAGTTGGTGCAGTTCTAAACAAAGCGTTGTAGCGGGATCTACATGTGAAGCGGAGTACATAGCTGCTTCGGAAGCGGCAAAATAAGGAGTCTGGATGAAGGAGTTCATATCCGATCTAGGTGTCATACCTAGTGCATCGGGTCCAATGAAAATACTTTGTGACAATACTGATGCAATTGCCATGGTAAAGGAATTCAGATTTCACAAGAGAACCAAGCACATCAAGAGACGCTTCAATTCCATCCGGGATCTAGTCCAGGTGGGAGACATAGAGATTTGCAAGATACATACGGATCTGAATGTTGCAGACCCGTTGACTAAGCCTCTTCCACGAGCAAAACATGATCAACACCAAGGCTCCATGGGTGTTAGAATCATTACTGTGTAATCTAGATTATTGACTCTAGTGCAAGTGGGAGACTGAAGGAAATATGCCCTAGAGGCAATGATAAAGTTATTATTTATTTCCTTATATCATGATAAATGTTTATTATTCATGCTAGAATTGTATTAACCGGAAACATAATACATGTGTGAATACATAGACAAACAAAGTGTCACTAGTATGCCTCTACTTGACTAGCTCGTTAATCAAAGATGGTTATGTTTCCTAACCATGAACAAGTAGTTGTTATTTGATTAACGGGATCACATCATTAAGTGAATGATCTGATTGACATGACCCATTCCACTAGCTTAGCACCCGATCGTTTAGTATGTTGCTATTGCTTTCTTCATGACTTATACATGTTCCTATAACTATGAGATTATGCAACTCTCGTTTACCAGAGGAACACTTTGTGTGCTACCAAACATCACAACGTAACTGGGTGATTATAAAGGAGCTCTACAGGTGTCTCCAAAGGTACATGTTGGGTTGGCGTATTTCGAGATTAGGATTTGTCACTCCGATTATCGGAGAGGTATCCCTGGGCCCTCTCGGTAATGCACATCACTTAAGCCTTGCAAGCATTGGAACTAATGAGTTAGTTGCGGGATGATGTATTACAGAACGACTAAAGAGACTTGCCGGTAACGAGATTGAACTAGGTATTTGGAATACCGACGATCGAATCTCGGGCAAGTAACATACCGATGACAAAGGGAACAACGTATGTTGTTATGCGGTCTGACCGATAAAGATCTTCGTAGAATATGTAGGAGCCAATATGAGCATCCAGGTTCCGCTATTGGTTATTGACTGGAGACATGTCTCGGTCATGTCTACATTGTTCTCGAACCCGTAGGGTCCGCACGCTTAAGGTTACGATGACAGTTATATTATGAGTTTATACATTTTGATGTACCGAAGTTTGTTCGGAGTCCCGGATGTGATCACGGATATGACGAGGAGTCTCGAAATGGTCGAGACATAAAGATTGATATATTGGAAGCCTATGTTTGGATATCAGAAGTGTTCCGGGTGAAATCGGGATTTTACCGGAGTACCGGGAGGTTACCGGAACCCCCCGGGAGCTATATGGGCCATGATGGGCCTTAGTGGAAAAGAGAAGAGGCAGCCCTACATGGGCCGCGCGCCCCTCCCCTCCCTTGGTCCGAATAGGACAAGGAGAGGGGGCCGGCCCCTCTCTCTCTATTCCCCCTCCGCGAATCCTATTCCAACTAGGATTGGGGGGGGGGGAATCCTACTCCCAGAGGGAGTAGGACTCTCCTGGCGTGCCTCTCCTAGGCCGGCCGCACCCCCCTTTAGTCCTTTATATACGGAGGCAGGGGCACCCCAGAGACACACAAGTTGATCCACGTGATCTTATTCTTAGCCGTGTGCGGCGCCCCCAACCACCATAGTCCTCGATAATATTGTAGCGGTGCTTAGGCGAAGCCCTGCAGCAGTAGTACATCAAGATCGTCACCACGCCGTCGTGCTGACGGAACTCTTCCTCGATACTTTGCTGGATCGGAGTCCGGGGATCATCATCGAGCTGAACGTGTGCTAAAACTCGGAGGTGCCGTAGTTTCGGTGCTTGATCGGTCGGGCCGTGAAGACGTACGACTACATCAACCAAACGCTTCCGTTGTCGGTCTACAAAGGGTACGTAGATCACACTCTCCCCTCGTTGCTATGCATCACCATGATCTTGCGTGTGCGTAGTAATTTTTTTGAAATTACTACGTTCCCCAACATGCGGCTGCGGGAGGGAGGAAAAGTGAAAGAGAGAGAGATAGGAGGAGGAGAGCGGCAGCTAGGTTTTACTGCGCGCACCCCACAATCCCTGTAGTTAGCACTTTTTTCACCAGGAGAAACGCGAGACAGACGACAATGCTGACCTTTGGGATAAAGGAGGCCCACCCGTCATGCATGATAAGACAAATTCAATACGTGAATCAAAACCAACGGACAAGTGTTGTCAGCAGCGTAAAAAGTACAGCCGGTACGAGATCGTGCGAAGGAGGAGGGCTGCTCGACGCAGATGGCCCAGGTTAGCGGGTAGTCACCCACTGCGGTAGTCGCCTGCTCCACCAGTAGTGCCCTTGCCCGAGCCACGCTAGCATCTTCCACCGCTGCCACTTTGCGGGGACAGGATCCTCCTCGCTTCTCCTGTAGTCGACACCATGTCACCATCTTCACCTTTTCCCCATGGCGTACACCATCTTCACCTTCCCCATGGTGTACAACGGCAAGCAACCAGGAGACCATGATGAGAGCAATAGAGAAGAAGAGGCGGCGCGGGCGGAGGAAGACCGTGGCATGGGGGGAGGAGAGATAAGGCGGCGGCGGCTGGATAAAGTTATTATTTATTTCCTTATATCATGATAAATGTTTATTATTCATGCTAGAATTGTATTAACCGGAAACATAATACATGTGTGAATACATAGACAAACAGAGTGTCACTAGTATGCCTCTACTTGACTAGCTCGTTAATCAAAGATGGTTATGTTTCCTAACCATGGACAAAGAGTTGTTATTTGATTAACGGGATCACATCATTAGGTGAATGATCTGATTGACATGACCCATTCCATTAGCTTAGCACCCGATCGTTTAGTATGTTGCTGTTGCTTTCTTCATAACTTATACATATTCCTATGACTATGAGATTATGCAACTCCCGTTTGCCGGAGGAACACTTTGTGTGCTACCAAACGTCACAACGCAACTGGGTGATTATAAAGGAGCTCTACAGGTGTCTCCAAAGGTACATGTTGGGTTGGCGTATTTCGAGATTAGGATTTGTCACTCCGATTGTCGGAGAGGTATCTCTGGGCCCTCTCGGTAATGCACATCACATAAGCCTTGCAAGCATTGCAACTAATGAGTTAGTTGTGAGATGATGTATTACGGAACGAGTAAAGAGACTTGCCGGTAACGAGATTGAACTAGGTATTGAGATACCGACGATCGAATCTCGGGCAAGTAACATACCGATGACAAAGGGAACAACGTATGTTGTTATGCGGTCTGACCGATAAAAGATCTTCGTAGAATATGTATGAGCCAATATGAGCATCCAGGTTCCGCTATTGGTTATTGACCGGAGACGTGTCTCGGTCATGTCTACATTGTTCTCGAACCCGTAGGGTCCGCACGCTTAAGGTTTCGATGATAGTTATATTATGAGTTTATGCATTTTGATATACCGAAGTTTGTTCGGAGTCCCTAATGTGATCACGGACATGACGAGGAGTCTCGAAATGGTCGAGACATAACGATTGATATATTGGAAGCCTATATTTGAATATCGGAAGTGTTCCGGGTGAAATCGGGATTTTACCGGAGTACCGGGAGGTTACCGGAACCCCCCGGGAGGTATATGGGCCTTAGTGGGCTTTAGTGGAAGAGAGGAGAGGCGGCCAGGGCTGGGCCACGCACCCCTCCCCCCTAGTCTGAATAGGACAAGGAGAGGGGGGTGGCGCCCCCCTTCCTTCTCTCTCTCCTCTTTCCCCCTCGTGAATCCTATTCCAACTAGGAAAGGGGGGGAATCCTACTCCCGGTGGGAGTAGGACTTCTCCTGGCGTGCCCTCCTCCTGGCCGGCCGCACCCCCTCCTTGATCCTTTATATACGGGGGCAGGGGGCACCCCTAGACACACAAGTTGATCCACGTGATCATATTCTTAGCCGTGTGCGGTGCCCCCTTCCACCATAGTCCTCGATAATATTGTAGCAGTGCTTAGGCGAAGCCCTGCGACGGTAGTACATCAAGATCGTCACCACGCCGTCGTGCTGACGAAACTCTTCCCCGACACTTTGCTGGATCGGAGTCCGGGGATCGTCATCAAGCTGAACATGTGCTACAACTCGGAGGTGCCGTAGTTTCGGTGCTTGATCGGTCGGGCCGTGAAGACGTATGACTACAACAACCGCGTTGTGCTAACGCTTCCGCTGTCGGTCTACAAGTGTATGTAGATCACACTCTCCCCTCTCGTTGCTATGCATCACCATGATCTTGCGTGTGCATAGGAATTTTTTTGAAATTACTACGTTCCCCAACAATTATACCCAGACATCTTGAGTATATGCTCACTGACAGAACTATTCTCCTCCATCTTGCAGCTGTAGAACTTATTGGAGACTTCATATCTCTCAATCCGGGCATTTGCTTGAAATATTAACTTCAACTCCTGGAACATCTCATATGCTCCATGACATTGAAAACATCGTTGAAGTCCCGGTTCTAAGCCGTAAAGCATGGCACACTGAACTATCGAGTAGTCATCAGCTTTGCTTTGCCAGACATTCTTAACGTCGTCAGTTGCATCAGCAGTAGGCCTAGCACCCAGCGGTGCTTCCAGGACGTAATTCTTCTGTGCAGCAATGAGGATAATCCTCAAGTTACGGACCCAGTTCGTGTAATTGCTACCATCATCTTTCAACTTTGCTTTCTCAAGGAACACATTAAAATTCAACGGAACAACAGCACGGGCCATCTATCTACAATCAACATAGACAAGCAAGATAATATCAGGTACTAAGTTCATGATAAATTTAAGTTCAATTAATCATATTACTTAAGAACTCCCACTTAGATAGACATCCCTCTAATCCTCTAAGTGATCACGTGATCCAAATCAACTAAACCATGTCCGATCATCACGTGAGATGGAGTAGTTTCAATGGTGAACATCACTATGTTGATCATATCTACTATATGATTCACGCTCGACCTTTCGGTCTCCGTGTTCCGAGGCCATATCTGTTATATGCTAGGCTCCTCAAGTTTAACCTGAGCATTCCGCGTGTGCAACTGTTTTGCACCCGTTGTATTTGAACGTAGAGCCTATCACACCCGATCATCATGTGGTGTCTCAGCACGAAGAACTTTCGCAACGGTGCATACTCAGGGAGAACACTTATACTTTAATAATTTAGTGAGGGATCATCTTATAATGCTACCGTCAATCAAAGCAAGATAAGATGCATAAAAGATAAACATCACATGCAATCAATATAAGTGATATGATATGGCCATCATCATCTTGTGCTTGTGATCTCCATCTCCGAAGCAAAGTCATGATCACCATCGTCAACGGCGCGACACCTTGATCTCCATCGTAGCATCGTTGTCGTCTCGCCAATCTTATGCTTCTACGACTATCGCTACTGCTTAGTGATAAAGTAAAGCATTACAGGGCGATTGCATTGCATACAATAAAGCGATAACCATATGGCTCCTGCCAGTTGCCGATAACTCGGTTACAAAACATGATCATCCCATACAATAATATTTAGCATCATGTCTTGACCATATCACATCACAACATGCCCTGCAAAAACAAGTTAGACGTCCTCTACTTTGTTGTTGCAAGTTTTACGTGGCTGCTATGGGCTTAGCAAGAACCGTTCTTACCTACGCATCAAAACCACAACGATAGTTTGTCAAGTTGGTCTGTTTTAACCTTCGCAAGGACCGGGCGTAGCCACACTCGGTTTAACTAAAGTTGGAGAAACTGACACCCGGTAGCCACCTGTGTGCAAAGCACGTCGGTAGAACCAGTCTCGCGTAAGTGTATGCGTAATGTCGGTCCGGGCTGCTTCATCCAACAATATCGCCGAACCAAAGTATGACATGCTGGTAAGCAGTATGACTTATATCACCCACAACTCACTTGTGTTCTACTCGTGCATATGACATCTACGTATAAAACCTGGCTCGGATGCCACTGTTGGGGAACGTAGTAATTTCAAAAAAATTCCTACGCACACGCAAGATCATGGTGATGCATAGCAACGAGAGGGGAGAGTGTTCTCCACGTACCCTCGTAGACCGAAAGCGGAAGCGTTAGCACAACACGGTTGATGTAGTCATACGTCTTCACGATCCGACCAATCAAGTACCGAACGTACGGCACCTCCGAGTTCAGCACACGTTCAGCTCGATGACGTCCCTCGAACTCTGATCCAGCCGAGTGTTGAGGGAGAGTTTCGTCAGCACGACGGCGTGGTGACGATGTTGATGTTTTACTGACGCAGGGCTTCGCCTAAGCACCGCTACAGTATTATCGAGGTGGACTATGGTGGAGGGGGGCACCGCACACGGCTAAAAGATCAACTTGATCAATTGTTGTGTCTATGGGGTTCCCCCTGCCCCCGTATATAAAGGAGCAAGGGGGGGTGCGGCCGGCCATAGGAGGAGGCGCGCCGGAGGAGTCCTACTCCCACCGGGAGTAGGATCCCCCTCCTTTCCTAGTTGGATTAGGACTTGGGAGGGGGAAGGAGTGGAGGAGAAGGAAGGAAGGGGGGGGCGCCCCCTTCTCCTTGTCCTATTCGGACTAGGGGGGAGGGGCGGCGGCCCAGCCCTTGCCTCCTCTCCTCTCTTCCACCTAGGCCCACTAAGGCCCATTAAGTTCCCGGGGGGGTTCCGGTAACCTCCCGGTACTCCGGTAAAATCCCGATTTCACCCGGAACACTTCCGATATCCAAACATAGGCTTTCAATATATCAATCTTCATGTCTCGACCATTTCGAGACTCCTCGTCATGTCCGTGATCACATTCGGGACTCCGAACAACCTTCGGTACATCAAAACATATAAACTCATAATATAACTGTCATTGAAACGTTAAGCGTGCGGACCCTACGGGTTCGAGAACTATGTATACATGATTGAGACACGTCTCCGGTCAATAACCAATAGCGGAACCTGGATGCTCATATTGGCTCCCACATATTCTACGAAGATCTTTATCGGTCAGATCGCATAACAACATACGTTGTTCCCTTTGTCATCGGTATGTTACTTGCCCGAGATTCGATCGTCGGTATCTCAATACCTAGTTCAATCTTGTTACCGGCAAGTCTCTTTACTCGTTCCGTAATACATCATCCCGCAACTAACTCATTAGTTGCAATGCTTGCAAGGCTTAAGTGATGTGCATTACCGAGAGGGCCCAGAGATACCTCTCCGACAATCGGAGTGACAAATCCTAATCTCGAAATAAGCCAACCCAACATGTACCTTTGGAGACACCTGTAGAGCTCCTTTATAATCACCCAGTTACGTTGTGACGTTTGGTAGCACACAAAGTGTTCCTCCGACAAACGGGAGTTGCATAATCTCATAGTCATAGGAACATGTATAAGTCATGAAGAAAGCAATAGCAACATACTAAACGATCGGGTGCTAAGCTAACGGAATGGGTCATGTCAATCACATCATTCTCATAATGATGTGATCCCGTTAATCAAATGACAACCCATGTCTATGGCTAGGAAACATAACCATCTTTGATCAACGAGCTAGTCAAGTAGAGGCATACTAGTGACACTCTGTTTGTCTATGTATTTACACATGTATTACGTCTCTGGTTAATACAATTCTAGCATGAATAATAAACATTTACCATGATATAAGGAAATAAATAATAACTTTATTATTGCCTCTAGGGCATATTTCCTTCACCCATATGGTAGGAATCCATGCCGAGTTTGAATGATTTTCGACACCGTATGCAAGTTGCGACACGTTCGGCAATTTATCGCCCTTTTTTGACAAAGAAAACTCCCGAAAATGTAAAATTTGTAGAAAACCAAAAACCTTGGCATGGTGCCTTGAATTGTTCATACAAGCCAGTGGAAAAAAATTAGGTCATTGGACGGATGTCGAGAAAAAATATGCTCCCAAACGGAGCCTTCTGACCTACCCCGACACCCTACGTTGAATATGGTGATTTTTTCTACACGAATACAACAAAAAATCGAGCAAATTCAAAAAAATGGTTTCAATTTTTTATTCGTATTTTTCTTGAATTTCCAAATTTAATAGTGATTTTCATAAAATTTTAAAAGAAAAATGTTAGGGTTCAAAATTTTGTTAGCTCTTTGTAAAAATGTTTGTGTTTTGACATTATGAGCAATTTGAAAATACAAAAACATTCCGAGGAATTCATCAAATGTTCGCATTTTGAAATAATTGTTCATAGTTTCAGAAAATGTCCGTGTTTTCAGTTTTGTTCCTACTATAAGAAAATGTTCATATTTTAAAAAATTGTTTGTAGTTTCAAGAAATGTTCTCATTTTCAATTCTACTCTTATTTTTCTAAAACAAAGTTTGAGAGTCTGAAACATCGTTCACAAAAGGTTTGTGTTTAGAAAAATACGTTCACATATTTTGAAAATGTTTGGGTTTAAAAAATATTTACTTTGTGAAACAGAAATTCACATACGAAATTAAAAAAAATCATTTTTGACTAGTGATGTTATGCACTCGTGGGAGCTTGTGTGTTAGATCGGCGCACCCATTTTTGTATTTGTGAATTGGTGTTAAAGTGTTGCCGCTTTCATTAATTCTTTAGGCGTGGCACTGCTACTGTAGCACTTGAGTTAGGCAGCCGAAGTGGCTAGCAGCGTTTGGAATTACAAGATGACCCGTTGCGCCCATGGCGCAAAGGCCGAGAGCAAGCTAACTATTGGAAGAGTGTGCATCAAAATATGTAGACACAGAAGAAAACATCTGAAAATAAGTACGGATTGATGATAGATAGATGGTTGCTGATGATACATGTTTTCTGGGAAGCATACAAACGGTCATTTATAATGTTATGAGCAAGGCATGTAGATAGGCAAAGCTGTGTTAGACAGATGTATCGCTGGATGCTTAGAATGGTTTTCTTTGAGGCAAGTCTTCATAGCTGTTGTTCTTCATGGCCTGCATTGCTCAGAGCAGAAATTTAAAATTCCTTCGATGTCATCATCCATGCTCCAATAAAACTTGTTTGTTTTCTGTATAACAGCTTCTGATTGTAAACTTATATCGTTAAGATGATCAACAACATATATTATCTGTAACAAAATATGCTTCAGATTGTTGGCTTTGGGTGTTGACCTTGCTGTGAAGTTTGTATCTATTATGCGATAAAGTTCCTTCACTTCACTTAGACTACTTGAGCGCTTCAGTTGCCGGTCGATCTTCAGCTTCTTTGAGTTTACCGTACACGTAGATGGATATTGATTTCTTTGGAAGTCGGTTGTCCAGTTGGTGCTTTGATGGATAGTGAATGGTTGCGTCAAGACCAACCATCCTTGCCTTCTGCAGCATCATAGCGTCCGGATGGTCCTTTGTTGGGATCCTGACTTTTTCCATTGCGGCTGACTCATGACAGTGAAGAAGATACAGTTAGTTAGTGCATTTTATGAGTGTATATGTGTCTGTATCAAATTCGAGCGAGATACACAATGTTCATAAGTAACTAACAGGTGTGGGTAAGTATGCACATTGTTAGTAGAAAACAAATTTCATTTTCTCATTCTTGATGTTAAAACATTTATGAGATTAGGTTATTGAAGCAAATAATTGAAGCAAATATAAGATACAATCATTCTTTTCTTTAAACATAAGGCACAATCACTCGTTTCTTTAAATGTAAATATCAGGTTATGAAAACAGGGGATCAACATGTGCTTATTTTCTCACTCTTGATGTTGTAGTATTTATGAGATCAGGTTATGGAAAGCAAATATAGGGTACAATCATTCTTTTTTCTAAATATAAGGTACATCCATTCTTTTCTTTAAATGTAAATATCAGCTTATGAAAACAGGGGATCAACGCGTATAGAGCACAATAGGCACCGAATAAGTATGTAACACTGGCAATAGAAAAAGGAAAACCCAGGTTTTCCAGATTTTACTCGATCAATGATAGGTACAGGAAAATAACTGATTTTAAATGTAAATTGTGACGGAAACAATCGCACTTGTTTTTAGCAAATACGCAAATACAACAATCAATTGATCAAGCAAATATGCCTAGTGGACAATAGGCAAGTTTAAACGGACTTGGCATTAGCTAAAGGCCTTATTATAGGGCGAAGTTCATATGAACAGAATTCATAAGCTCCAACTTAAAGAACAGAATCAAGTGACTGTCCTACAACTCCACCTAAGATTTGAAGATCAGCATACTAATCGATCAAGAAAAGCACAGGTGAGTTGCAGCTATCCTCTTCATGCCAATTGCCTACACCTTGCTTTCTCCTGCTCTTTAGTTTTGCTATGCAAATATTTTATTAGGTCTCAGTGATTAGGCTCGAAAACATGTATTTTTCACGGGAATTAAACTCAACTAAATAGGTCCCAAGTTCTACTTGCTTTGCTAATTTTGTAACGCACACAACTTGTTTGATGTTATGCCTACAAATTTTTAAAAAAGAGTAGATCTTCCCAGATATCGTCATGGGGATTACCTGTTTGATCATATGCCTACAAATAAAAAAATAGAGCAGATGGCATAACAAATTTTATACAACCCACACTGAACTATCCTTACAATACCTTCGCCATGCACTTATATTAATTTACTTTACTCCAACAGTGACCAAGACAAAAAAATATTAACCGAGCCAATACAAACAGAATCCTTTAATTTTCCTACTTAATTATTAGAGCAGAACATATATATAGGCGCGGTTCTTTAAGGGTGCGCGTGCGTATTTTTTGTGGTCTTTTATTAGTGCAATGCTAACTAAAAAAATAAAACATGCTGCTTTAGATAACGCAACGAAATATGAACCTTAGGACACCTAAAAAATGTGGTAGCATATTCTACTGTGAAGCATTTGACTATCGATGAAATGCTTTTGAATAGAATATGAACTTTCCAAATGTACCGCCTACCCTGTTTTGCAATGTTCAAAACCTAAGAATATAAGGAATTATGTATGATGTTTAATACTGACGATATAGAGAGAAAATGGACATGTGCGAGGTTACTGAATAACGAGTCAAGAATTGATATTTGCAAGGAAGTATGGATTGAGAAATCTGAAACCTGAGCAAGAAGGTCCATGCTTTAACATGTAAAATAAAGAAGAAGAGAACATCTCGACAAATACAACTTCCTTCCGCTGCTTATCCTCTGATTTATGCATATGCATCCAGTTATATAATCAACCTGTACCAAAGTAAAATCATATGCTTGAGATAACTTGGCAGAGTATAAATGGAGAAGAATTCAAATGTACAACTTAGGTTTCTCTCATGAAAAATGGGTGCTTGCATCCAAATCTTCCTCAAGACTTATTTATGCAACCACAAAATTCTTTGAAGAAAACATGAGACTGATATGATTTAGACTCTCATGTGCGCTTTAGCCATTTTACTAATACTATTTTAAAAGCAAGAGATATTTTTAAACGACACTAACAGTGCAAGCTTAGATAATGCACCACAATAGATTCCAAGTCAATTAATTGGCTTCTTGGACAATTATATCCATCTAAATCAATGAACCAACCTACAGGAGAGTTTTAGGCACGCAGCGTCACTACCAAATTTAAATTTACTACGGGCACCAATGAAGAGGGGCCAGCTTGTCTGGATTAGGAGAAGACGGAACAGCCTCTGTTTTTTAGCCTGCTAAAATCAAACATGTGTTATTCTTGTAGGAACGCATTTCATCTACGAAGATTAAAAGAAGGAACATAGATAAACCAAGTTGCTTCGGTTTCTTCATTATCAGGAACTATTTAATTTGAATATATTAATAGAGAGGCCGTTGGTAACTGGTATGAATACAAAGGCATCATTTACCACTTTAGATGAAATTGCATTGCTAGTGGCCACACCTAAGAGTTTGTATTATTTCTTAAATATTAACTCGTCCATAATAAAGGACATAAGGCTCTTCGTCTATGATTTAATAATTCAATCAGAGATGTAAGGAAACACTTATATACGTATATACATAGGCTAGGTTCAGAACTGTTCTATGAGGTTAGGAGTAAAGGAAATTGTATACTTTCAGAGAATTATATATTTAAACTTGCTCAGCTACAACCAAAGGCACATGTGTGGATGTAACTAACATGCATCTGTACATAGGCTTTATTGAGCATGATTTAGCCTTTGCTACAGCCTGCTATGGCCAAAAGGCCTAAATCCGAATATATATGCCACTAAAGTACCCATGTTTCTCTACAAAAAGGGTCAAGTGTAATCCTAAATTGTGGTACTGAATATTAGTCATAATACAAGTTTATGGCTGACACGTCACAACCAGCAAGCTTCAGTTTAGCTCCCACCTGTACACTTTTTAGGAATGCATAAAAGCAAGTCCTTTACAGAGCAACAACACGGACAAGTGCGTGCTGTATTCCAGAGATTAAAATTTGAGATTTTCAATCTGGGACAAATTAGATATATGCTGCAGCTAGAATTCTAATTGGAGTAATTTCCGCTGGAGTGTGGTTTTTATACTAAATCCAATTAGATGGATTATTTTGTGTTTATAGCCGCCATAATCAAGGCTCTGAACCTGATACTATTTGCATGATAATGGGGTGCTCTCACGCATCTGCAATAGAGATACTATTCTTTTCATAAGCTCTTACTTTTCTACCCATATTACTTAGTTGTGCCCCTGTTTACTGCAGACACTACAAACTTTAGTTTATGTGGGTGTATACACGATGTATAAAACATGAACCTGGCAAGGAAAATATAAGGGATTACCTGAATATATGATGGTACAGTATACATATCTTTCTAACTGAAAAAAAATCCTATCACTTCCTGCTCTCAGATTTTAGTTCATTTATAAACTCTGCATTTTATTTGTACAAGCATACCACATCTACATTCAGCTATAACACATATTATTGTTACTGAACATGCTCGTGATTATTATCAGTTCATATAATGGAAACAAAGTACCTGATGCATCCTGTATTAAATAACATTGTGAACTGAAGTGTACTGCTATGCTTACACACATGCTATGAAGAATGGAACCTGACATGGAAAATGCAAAGGATGCCCAACAGAACTCTTGCTCCATGCCTGATTTCTATTCTGGTTGCAGACTTGGGAGTCCCACTTTGCTGCAAATCAGAGAAAACAAAGGCCTCATTGACCACTTTGGATGAAATTGTATCGCTAGTGGCTACACCTAAGAGGCTAAGACAGCCAAGACTAAATTGCTGTATGGAATCGATTAAAAACATAAATGACAAAAGGCCAAAGGTCCAAGGCTCCAAGCAGTATAACGAACACATGGAGCATTAGATTAAGAGTAACTCACCTCTCATAGTCGAGAGCTTCTTCTCAAGATGCTCTTTCTAGAGAGATGAATGCATCACAAGTAAATAAATTGGAGGCGTGCGAAGAAGAGTGTTGCGGCTGCTGCTCCCCTCGTCCGGATCAAGGCCGAGCTCCTCGGCTCGAGCTCCACCTGCCGAGTCTAGATTAATTAGGAGGAACTGCACATAAGGAGGAACTAAACAATTAGGAGAGATATTCTTGCATTGTTGGTCCAACTCCTTTGCATAGAGGTATCGCTCAACTTGTACTCTTTTTTTTAGAACTCAACCTGAAAGTGCGCTGCTACTCGTTCTCACTTTGGCATTATGTGAAACAACAACTATGGAATCAACTGTAGAGATGCTTGTTACTAAAACAACAAATATGTGAAAAGAAAGAATAAATTGACCCTCATGCCACAAAGGAGGCATCATTGGCATCTCCCTATGCAACTGGGACACTAAACACATGTTGACAACCATGAAAATGGCGGACAAAACTTGAACACATCCTCTTGAGTTATAGAGGAATTAGAGGTGAATCATGTACCTGAACTACATGTTGTTACTGTGTATTGCTGAGTTGGGTGGCAAATGAAGCATCAAACCAAAAATAAATAAATGAAAAGCTTCTTGCTTATGAGGTTGAACAATTGTTTCGTGTCTCAACCACTAAAAATGGTTCAGAACATGATGTTAACATGCTGCATCTCTATTTCAATGTGCACAATTTTTTTCTTCAGATTCTGTATGAGGCATAGGAACAAACCATGCATCTCTATTTCAATGTGCATAAATTTCGGTAAAATTCAGACTCAGAATCTACAATTAATTCTTGCCACACACAATAAAACCACGAACAGCACGCTCAGAAGAATCGACCACAACAACACACTCATAATTCTAATCTCTAAATCAGAACGACTGCAAACTTTATTTGCACAAAGCAACGCCAGCAGTATCTTTTGACCTCACCAATGAATTTGTAAATACAGAGGACATATATGAAGCATGACAAACAAACTGCACACAGGACCACACAGGCATTTTATCGAGCAGGTCAAAAGCATGGGAAAAACACAGAGGCTCACTTTCTAGAACGCAGACATTTTATCAAGCAGGTCAAAAGCATGGGAAAAACACAGAGCCTCACCTAGCAAACGCAGTGATTAGACGCACTGTCAACCCTACAAGTGAAAAAACAACAACAAGAGGAAAGAATGAACAGAGAGCAGATGTACAATTGTACTTAGAGAATCATGCTACTGAATTTAATATGTTTGAGCCATGTTCTTCTAGGGGGCAGGGACAATTCTACTTGTTATATTGTAACATAAAGCCTGAGAATCGAACCACCTGCAAGAACATGGGCTGAAGCGCAACTAAAATTTTCCGTCTTCACTCCTGAGTAGCAAAAATCAAGGAATTGTCAATAACTCACGGCAAACACAACATTCAAGTTCTTGAGTATACTGGATCAGTGAGAAAACAAATTTCAGTCATTGGTCAACTTGTGATCCTGCTAAATACGACCTGAAACACAGGTTGGGGCTATTTTCTTGAGATGGAATCGAATTTAGGCATCTTCGGCACAACCATGAGTGTAAAAATGGAGCAGGCTACCTGCAGATGGTCGTTGGGCAGCCTCGTTGTCCACCCACTGCGGTAGTCGCCCGCTCCACCAGTCGTGCCCTTGCCCGAGCCACGCTAGCATCTTCCACCGCTGCCACTTCGCGGGGACAGGATCCTCCTCGCTTCTCCTGTAGTCGACACCATGTCACCATCTTCACCTTTTCCCCATGGCGTACACCATCTTCACCTTCCCCATGGTGTACAACGGCAAGCAACCAGCAGACCATGATGAGAGCAAGAGAGAAGAAGAGGCGGCGCGGGAGGAGGAAGACCGTGGCATGGGGGGAGGAGAGATGAGGCGGCGGCGGCTGGAGGCGAATGGCAACGTCCCCGGTGGCGCCCGGCCGTTGTGCGGCTCCCCGACGGCGTGGCCAACTTGCGGAGGTTACGGGCGCTACGGTGAGGGGCTATGGTGGAGGCGCTGCTGGGAGGAGGGGTGATGGCGACGGCGGTGCTGGGGGTGGGGCACGAGGTGATGGCGGCGGTGAAGGAAATACGCCCTAGAGGCAATGATAAAGTTATTATTTATTTCCTTATATCATGATAAATGTTTATTATTCATGCTAGAATTGTATTAACCGGAAACATAATACATGTGTGAATACATAGACAAACAAAGTGTCACTAGTATGCCTCTACTTGACTAGCTCGTTAATCAAAGATGGTTATGTTTCCTAACCATGAACAAGTAGTTGTTATTTGATTAACAGGATCACATCATTAAGTGAATGATCTGATTGACATGATCCATTCCACTAGCTTAGCACCCGATCGTTTAGTATGTTGATATTGCTTTCTTCATGACTTATACATGTTCCTATAACTATGAGATTATGCAACTCCCGTTTATCAGAGGAACACTTTGTGTGCTACCAAACGTCACAACGTAACTGGGTATTATAAAGGAGCTCTATAGGTGTCTCCAAAGGTATATGTTGGGTTGGCGTATTTCGAGATTAGGATTTGTCACTCCGATTGTCGGAGAGGTATCTCTGGGCCCTCTCGGTAATGCACATCACTTAAGCCTTGCAAGCATTGGAACTAATGAGTTAGTTGCGGGATGATGTATTACAGAACGAGTAAAGAGACTTGCCGGTAACGAGATTGAACTAGGTATTTGGAATACCGATGATCGAATCTCGGGCAAGTAACATACCGATGATAAAGGGAACAACGTATGTTGTTATGCGGTCTGACCGATAAAGATCTTCGTAGAATATGTAGGAGCCAATATGAGCATCCAGGTTCCGCTATTGGTTATTGACCGGAGACATGTCTCGGTC
This sequence comes from Triticum aestivum, assembly GCF_018294505.1. Taxonomy (NCBI): domain Eukaryota; kingdom Viridiplantae; phylum Streptophyta; class Magnoliopsida; order Poales; family Poaceae; genus Triticum; species Triticum aestivum. The sequence continues at coordinate 42,139,769 of NC_057800.1, forward strand.
ATGTCTACATTGTTCTCGAACCCATAGGGTCCGCACGCTTAAGGTTACGATGACAGTTATATTATGAGTTTATACATTTTGATGTACCGAAGTTTGTTCGGAGTCCCAGATGTGATCACGGACATGACGAGGAGTCTCGAAATGGTCGAGACATAAAGATTGATATATTGGAAGCCTATGTTTGGATATCAGAAGTGTTCCGGGTGAAATCGGGATTTTACCGGAGTACCGGGAGGTTACCGGAACCCCCTGGGAGCTATATGGGCCATGATGGGCCTTAGTGGAAAAGAGAAGAGGCAGCCCTACATGGGCCGCGCGCCCCTCCCCTCCCTTGGTCCGAATAGGACAAGGAGAGGGGGCCGGCCCCTCTCTCTCTATTCCCCCTCCGCGAATCCTATTCCAACTAGGATTGGGGGGGGGGAATCCTACTCCCAGAGGGAGTAGGACTCTCCTGGCGCGCCTCTCCTAGGCCGGCCGCACCCCCCCTTTAGTCCTTTATATACGGAGGCAGGGGCACCCCAGAGACACACAAGTTGATCCACGTGATCTTATTCTTAGCCGTGCGCGGCGCCCCCAGCCACCATAGTTCTCAATAATATTGTAGCGGTGCTTAGGCGAAGCCTTGCAGCAGTAGTACATCAAGATCGTCACCACGCCGTCGTGCTGACAGAACTCTTCCCCGATACTTTGCTGGATCGGAGTCCGGGGATCGTCATCGAGCTGAACGTGTGCTAAAACTCGGAGGTGCCATAGTTTCGGTGCTTGATTGGTCGGGCCGTGAAGACGTACGACTACATCAACCAAACGCTTCCGTTGTCGGTCTACAAAGGGTACGTAGATCACACTCTCCCCTCGTTGCTATGCATCACCATGATCTTGCGTGTGCGTAGGAATTTTTTTTGAAATTACTACGTTCCCCAACAGTGGCATCCGAGCCTAGGTTTTATATGTTGATGTTATATGCACGAGTAGAACACAAGTGAGTTGTGGGCGATATAAGTCATACTGCTTACCAGCATGTCATACTTTGGTTCGGCGGTATTGTTGGACGAAGCGGCCCGGACCGACATTACGCGTACGCTTACGCGAGACCGGTTCTCCCGACGTGCTTTGCACATAGGTGGCTTGCGGGTGACAGTTTCTCCAACTTTAATTGAATCGAGTGTGGCTACGCCCGGTCCTTGCGAAGGTTAAAACAGCACCAACTTGACAAACTATTGTCGTAGTTTTGATGCGTAGGTAAGACTGGTTCTTGCTTAAGCCCGTAGCAGCCACGTAAAACTTGCAACAATAAAGTAGAGGACGTCTAACTTGTTTTTGCAGGGCATGTTGTGATGTGATATGGTCAAGACATGATGCTAAATTTTATTGTATGAGATGATCATGTTTTGTAACCGAGTTATCGGCAACTGGCAGGAGCCATATGGTTGTCGCTTTATTGTATGCAATGCAATCGCGCTGTAATGCTTTACTTTATCACTAAACGGTAGCGATAGTCGTGGAAGCACAAGCTCGGCGAGACGACAACGATGCTACGATGGAGATCAAGGTGTCGCGCCGGTGACGATGGTGATCACGATGGTGCTTCGGAGATGGAGATCACAAGCACAAGATGATGATGGCCATATCATATCACTTATATTGATTGCATGTGATGTTTATCTTTTATGCATCTTATCTTGCTTTGATTGACAGTAGCATTATAAGATGATCTCTCACTAAATTATCAAGTAGTGTTCTCCCTGAGTATGCACCGTTGCGAAAGTTCTTCGTGCTGAGACACCACGTGATGATCGGGTGTGATAGGCTCTACGTTCAAATACAACGGGTGCAAAACAGTTGCACATGTGGAATACTCAGGTTAAACTTGACGAGCCAAGCATATACAGATATGGCCTCGGAACACGGAGACCGAAAGTTCGAGCGTGAATCATATAGTAGATATGATCAACATAAAGATGTTCACCAATGAAACTAATCCATCTCACGTGATGATCGGACATGGTTTAGTTGATTTGGATCACGTAATCACTTAGAGGATTAGAGGGATGTCTATCTAAGTGGGAGTTCTTTAAGTAAATTAACTGAACTTAAATTTATCATGAAACTTCGTACCTGATAAGTATCTTGCTTGTTTATGTTTGATTGTAGATAGATGGCTCGTGTTGTTGTTTCGTTGAATTTTAATGCGTTTCTTGAGAAAGCAAAGTTGAAAGATGATGGTAGCAATTACACGGACTGGGTCCGTAACTTGAAGATTATCCTCATTGCTGCACAGAAGAATTATGTCCTGGAAGCACCGCTGGGTGCCAGGCCTGCTGCAGGAGCAACGCCGGATGTTATGAACGTCTGGCAGAGCAAAGCTGATGACTACTCAATAGTTCAGTGTGCCATGCTTTACGGCTTAGAATCGAGACTTCAACGACGTTTTGAACGTCATGGAGCATATGAGATGTTCCAGGAGTTGAAGTTAATATTTCAAGCAAATGCCCGGATTGAGAGATACGAAGTCTCCAATAAGTTATATAGCTTCAAGATGGAGGAGAACAGTTCTGTCAGTGAGCATATACTCAAAATGTCTGGGTATAATAATCACTTGATTCAATTGGGAGTTAATCTTCCAGATGATTGCGTCATTGACAGAATTCTCCAATCACTGCCACCAAGCTACAAGAGCTTCGTGATGAACTATAATATGCAAGGGATGAATAAGACTATTCCCGAGCTCTTCGCGATGCTGAAAGCTGCGGAGGTAGAAATCAAGAAGGAGCATCAAGTGTTGATGGTCAACAAGACCACTAGTTTCAAGAAAAAGGGAAAGGGAAGAAGAAGGGGAACTTCAAAAAGAATGGCAAGCAAGTTGCTGCTCAAGAGAAGAAACCCAAACCTGGACCTAAGCCTGAAACTGAGTGCTTCTATTGCAAGCAGACTAGTCACTGGAAGCGGAACTGCCTCAAGTATTTGGCGGATAAGAAGGATGGCAAGGTGAACAAAGGTATATGTGATATACATGTTATTGATGTGTACCTTACTAATACTCGCAGTAGCACCTGGGTATTTGATACTGGTTCTGTTGCTAATATTTGCAACTCGAAACAGGGACTACGGATTAAGCGAAGATTGGCTAAAGATGAGGTGACGATGCGCGTGGGAAACGGTTCCAAAGTCGATGTGATTGCAGTCGGCACGCTACCTCTGAATCTACCTTCGGGATTAATATTAGACCTAAATAATTGTTATTTGGTGCCAGCGTTAAGCATGAACATTATATCTGGATCTTGTTTGATGCGAGACGGTTATTCATTTAAATCAGAGAATAATGGTTGTTATATTTATATGAGTAATATCTTTTATGGTCATGCACCCTTGAAGAGTGGTCTATTCTTGTTGAATCTCGATAGTAGTAACACACATATTCATAATGTTGAAGCCAAAAGATGCAGAGTTGATAATGATAGTGCACCTTATTTGTGGCACTGCCGTTTAGGTCATATCGGTGTAAAGCGCATGAAGAAACTCCATACTGATAGACTTTTGGAACCACTTGATTATGAATCACTTGGTACTTGCAAACCGTGCCTCATGGGCAAGATGACTAAAACGCTGTTCTCCGGTACTATGGAGAGAGCAACAGATTTGTTGGAAATCATACATACAGATGTATGTGGTCCGATGAATATTGAGGCTCATGGCGGATATCGTTATTTTCTCACCTTCACAGATGATTTAAGCAGATATGGGTATATCTACTTAATGAAACATAAGTCTGAAACGTTTGAAAACTTCAAAGAATTTCAGAGTGAAGTTGAAAATCATCGTAAAAAGAAAATAAAGTTTCTACGATCTGATCGTGGAGGAGAATATTTGAGTTACGAGTTTGGTGTACATTTGAAAAATTGTGGAATAGTTTCGCAACTCACGCCACCCGGAACACCACAGCGTAATGGTGTGTCTGAACGTCGTAATCGTACTTTACTAGATATGGTGCGATCTATGATGTCTCTTACTGATTTACCGCTATCATTTTGGGGATACGCTCTAGAGACGGCCGCATTCACGTTAAATAGGGCACCATCAAAATCCGTTGAGACGACGCCTTATGAACTATGGTTTGGCAAGAAACCAAAGTTGTCGTTTCTGAAAGTTTGGGGCTGCGATGCTTACGTGAAAAAGCTTCAACCTGATAAGCTCGAACCCAAATCGGAGAAATGTGTCTTCATAGGATATCCAAAGGAGACTATTAGATACACCTTCTATCACAGATCCGAAGGCAAGACTTTTGTTGCTAAATTCGGAAACTTTCTGGAGAAGGAGTTTCTCTCGAAAGAAGTGAGTGGGAGGAAAGTAGAACTTGATGAGGTAACTATACCTGCTCCCTTATTGGAAAGTAGTACATCACAGAAAACTGTTTCTGTGACACCTACACCAGTTAGTGAGGAAGCTAATGATGATGATCATGAAACTTCAGAACAAGATACTACTGAACCTCGTTGATCAACCAGAGTAAGATCCGCACCAGAGTGGTACGGTAATCCCGTTCTAGAAGTCATGCGACTAGATCATGATGAACCTACGAACTATGAAGAAGCGATGGTGAGCCTAGATTCCGCAAAGTGGCTTGAAGCCATGAAATCTGAGATGGGATCCATGTATGAGAACAAAGTATGGACTTTGGTTGACTTGCCCGATGATCGGCAAGCAATTGAGAATAAATGGATCTTCAAAAAGAAGACTGACGCTGATGGTAATATTACTGTCTACAAAGCTCGACTTGTCGCAAAAGGTTTTCGGCAAGTTCAAGGGATTGACTACGATGAGACCTTCTCACCCGTAGCGATGCTTAAGTCTGTCCGAATCATGTTAGCAATTGCCGCATTTTATGATTATGAAATTTGGCAGATGGATGTCAAAACTGCATTCCTGAATGGATTTCTGGAAGAAGAGTTGTATATGATGCAACCATAAGGTTTTGTCGATCCAAAGGGAGCTAACAAAGTGTGCAAGCTCCAGCGATCCATTTATGGACTGGTGCAAGCCTCTCGGAGTTGGAATAAACGTTTTGATAGTGTGATCAAAGCATTTTGTTTTATACTGACTTTTGGAGAAGCCTGTATTTACAAGAAAGTGACTGGGAGCTCTGTAGCATTTCTGATATTATATGTGGATGACATATTACTAATTGGAAATGATGTAGAATTTCTGGATAGCATAAAGGGATACTTGAATAAGAGTTTTTTAATGAAAGACCTCGGTGAAGCTGCTTACATATTATGCATTAAGATCTATAGAGATAGATCAAGACGCTTAATTGGACTTTCACAAACCACATACATTGACAAAGTTTTGAAGAAGTTCAAAATGGATCAAGCAAAGAAAGGGTTCTTGCCTGTGTTACAAGGTGTGAAGTTGAGTAAGACTCAATGCCCGACCACTGCAGAAGATAGAGAGAATATGAAAGATGTTCCCTATGCATCAGCCATAGGATCTATCATGTATGCAATGCTGTGTACCAGACCTGATGTGTGCTTTGCTATAAGTCTAGCAGGGAGGTACCAAAGTAATCCAGGAGTGGATCACTGGACAGCGGTCAAGAACATCCTGAAATACCTGAAAAGGACTAAGGATATGTTTCTCATATATGGAGGTGACAAAGAGCTCATTGTAAAAGGTTGCGTTGATGCAAGCTTTGACACTGATCCGGACAATTCTAAATCGCAAACCAGATACGTGTTTACATTAAACGGTGGGGCTGTTAGTTGGTGCAGTTCTAAACAAAGCGTTGTAGCAGGATCTACATGTGAAGCGGAGTACATAGCTGCTTCGGAAGCGGCAAAAGAAGGAGTCTGGATGAAGGAGTTCATATCCGATCTAGGTGTCATACCTAGTGCATCGGGTCCAATGAAAATACTTTGTGACAATACTGGTGCAATTGCCTTGGTAAAGGAATTCAGATTTCACAAGAGAACCAAGCACATCAAGAGACGCTTCAATTCCATCCGGGATCTAGTCCAGGTGGGAGACATAGAGATTTGCAAGATACATACGGATCTGAATGGTGCAGACCCGTTGACTAAGCCTCTTCCACGAGCAAAACATGATCAACACTAAGGCTCCATGGGTGTTAGAATCATTACTGTGTAATCTAGATTATTGACTCTAGTGCAAGTGGGAGACTGAAGGAAATATGCCCTAGAGGCAATGATAAAGTTATTATTTATTTCCTTATATCATGATAAATGTTTATTATTCATGCTAGAATTGTATTAACTGGAAACATAATACATGTGTGAATACATAGACAAACAAAGTGTCACTAGTATGCCTCTACTTGACTAGCTCGTTAATCAAAGATGGTTATGTTTCCTAACCATGAACAAGTAGTTGTTATTTGATTAACGGGATCACATCATTAAGTGAATGATCTAATTGACATGACCCATTCCACTAGCTTAGCACCCGATCGTTTAGTATGTTGCTATTGCTTTCTTCATGACTTATACATGTTCCTATAACTATGAGATTATGCAACTCCCGTTTACCAGAGGAACACTTTGTGTGCTACCAAACGTCACAACGTAACTGGGTGATTATAAAGGAGCTCTACAGGTGTCTCCAAAGGTACATGTTGGGTTGGCGTATTTGGAGATTAGGATTTGTCACTCCGATTGTCGGAGAGGTATCTCTGGGCCCTCTCGGTAATGCACATCACTTAAGCCTTGCAAGCATTGGAACTAATGAGTTAGTTGCGGGATGATGTATTACAGAACGAGTAAAGAGACTTGCCGGTAACGAGATTGAACTAGGTATTTGGAATACCGACGATCGAATCTCGGGCAAGTAACATACCGATGACAAAGGGAACAACGTATGTTGTTATGCGGTCTGACCGATAAAGATCTTCGTAGAATATGTAGGAGCCAATATGAGCATCTAGGTTCCGCTATTGGTTATTGACCGGAGACATGTCTCGGTCATGTCTACATTGTTCTCGAACCCGTAGGGTCCGCACGCTTAAGGTTACGATGACAGTTATATTATGAGTTCATAAATTTTGATGTATCGAAGTTTGTTCGGAGTCCCGGATGTGATCACGGACATAACGAGGAGTCTCGAAATGGTCGAGACATAAATATTGATATATTGGAAGCCTATGTTTGGATATCAGAAGTGTTCCGGGTGAAATCGGGATTTTACCGGAGTACCGGAAGGTTACCGGAACCCCCCGGGAGCTATATGGGCCATGATGGGCCTTAGTGGAAAAGAGAAGAGGCAGCCCTACATGGGCCGCGCGCCCCTCCCCTCCCTTGGTCCGAATAGGACAAGGAGAGGGGGCCGGCCCCTCTCTCTCTATTCCCCCTCCGT